>NC_135785.1:240506044-240531044 GCF_051106095.1 Pogona vitticeps | reverse complement strand
AGAGACGCTCCTTGAAACACGGAGAATAGAAATTTGGGAGGTTTCAGGGAAAGAGGGAGTGGGGAGAATCCTGCCTTGGGGTGGCTTGAATGGGACTGCCTTTTCCGGGCTGAGAAAAGGAGGTAGCGCCCGCGAAGGAGCCTAAGCAGTAGACATGCATGGGTCATTGGTCAAGGAGAAATGGATTGTGGCGGGGCATCCACTCACGAAATTCATCCCGACAGTGGGCGCTGATCGATCGTGACCTTGTCTTGTTCCCCCTACCCCACCCGCCAAGCCCATCGCCAAGCCCGGACGACTTCACCCGCTATCTTCCAGCCATGAACTTAAAGACTGCGCGCCTTTTTCCCTTGAACTACATGATACATCTTGAGTCCAGGTGTTCTACACCCCGTTAGGATCGCAGAGTGCAAAGAAAGAAAGAAAGAAAGAAAGAAAGAAAGAAAGAAAGAAAGAAAGAAAGAAAGAAAGAAAGAAGCCTGTTAGATCTAATCCAAAAGGAAGAGGAAAGTAACATGGAGCGGGGTGGTGGTGGGGGAAGGGGAGCTGCCTCAGTCAGTGAACCTTTGTTTCTTTTCCCACATCCATCTCCAGCTCTATGCAGAGTGGTGCTAGGTGCTGTACATTAAGAACTGTTCTGGACCAGAGGAACCCCATAGTCACCGCCCCCAGACTGGAAAGAGGTCACGAAGCCTTTGCAACATAGTGTAAAGAATAGCTTTGGGGACTACAAGTCCCAACAGGGCCAATGGCAGTACTGGCTGGGGGATTCTGGGACTTGTAGTCACCAAAGTCACTTTTCTAAGATCTGAATGAAAATCAGAAGCACCCTGCCCTCCTCCACCCACACTGCCATCCACCCTATGAAAACTCACTTTATTTGCTTTATTTTTCTTTTTTTAAAAACCTGCTTCTCTTTCCTGGGTGGTAGCTATAGTAGGAATGTGGAAGAAGGAGGAAAAAAAGGGGGGAAAAGAAAATCCATCTGGATAATTTAACTTTCTCTCTCCTCTCTTCCTTCTCTCCACTGGTAAACTCTTTCCACCATTAAATGTGCACCTGCAATGTCAGAAGGTCACTAGATAATAAAATGTGGCACCTTTGAAACCACTCAGCCACGTGAAAAAGGGCTGTAATGGATCAGATTAATTCCGTGAAGCACCCACATGGGGTGGAGGGGGCACACACACACACACACACACACACACACACACACACACACACACACACACGTGTGTGTGTGTGTGTGTGTGTGTGTGTGTGTGTGTGTGTGTGTTTGCTTGTTTGTGTGAGAGACAGAGATGGCGAGCTTGTTTTGTTTTAGATAGTACTTTGGTTGTGTGGTCCCCCCCCCAGAGGCTCCGAAATAAAATGGAGTGAGAGGAGAGCGAAAGAGAACCAGGAGTCACTCTTTCTGATCTGGGAAGGAAACTGGCCTTCTGTACATTTAATTCCTCTGCCTTTCGCCACCCCCCTCGCCTGCGCACACCCTCATCGCCTCTGGGCATTGTGAGTCTTCTGACCTGATAAACTGCGCTTGGCTGGCATCAAATAGTCGTACTTTGACCCGTCCTATTTGAATATGTGAATTAGTCATGAAGCATGACACTGCTTGGTGAACTTGCAAAGTTGTTGGGTCTCCACTGAAGGAGAAGGGAGCTGGGCTGGGCATGCCTCCCCCCTTGCCTGCCCACCCACCTGCCTGAGCTTCATTCTCACCAACGTGAAAAAGGGAGAGCATTAAGTAGCACTTCTCATTTGGGTGCTGTCCAGATGTGTTGGCGTGAGTTGTAATTGAATATATCTGGAAAACACCAAGTTGAGAGAATTTTTAGAGCAGAGAGATAAGGAAGCAGAGGACATATTTGACACTCCCAAGGTCCTGATCTAGCTGCCTAGACTTCCCCAGGTGCCCATATCACATTTCCCATGACACCCATATACTTCTCACCCTCATTTTCAAGTGCCTTTTAAAAAGCTTAGTTAATGTCACAAGAGTTTCAAGACAAAATATGCTGAAATCCTAGGTTTTATCCTTTTCCTTCATTGGTCCTGCCTGCCCCTGAAATGTGCCCCCCCCCCAACAATTTCTCTGAAAACTGAACTTAGTCCTTGGACAAAAGAGGTCCCCTGACCTTCATCTTGAGGTTCTACCTCCACTGCTTGCTTGGAATTGCACATTTAGTGCTTTATTAGGCGTCTCTGGATTAATTCTTTAGATCTGCAAGCATAAAACAGCTCTCTAATGGAGATCCCCGCTATTGCCCCTCTGATGAATTATGAATGGAATCACTTGCTCAGTAGGAGAACCGCAAGAGGAAACAGAGGCAGAAAGAGGTCCATTCCCCACTATCTTCAGGTTTAGAATGACACATACTGATGCTTTGAGACAGGAGCATCTCTATCTCTGGCACACTAGTTACTTCTGCACATCCTCAGTGTAACCAGTACAATGGGATTGTGTGCCAGAGGTGTATATCAAAGGCACAAATCCCATTGCTTGAAGTGAAAAGCCAGTGTTTAAAGAATCAGATTTAGACCAGAAAGGGTTGGGTTCAGATGTCTGTTTGAAGCTCCCACTGGCAGGCCCACCCCTATCATTAGACATAGTGAGATGGTTGCCTCAGGTGGCAGATTATAAGAGGAGGCAATACAAATGTTAGAGGAGAGAGCTGTGTCCCCCATTGCCTGTCCTCAAGATAGTCTGTTGCATTCAGGTGACATGACAAAGGTTTCCTCCTTGCCCATGTTGAACCGAGCATCAACTGCCAGTCCAACTGGCTTTTGTGACTGGAATGGAAGGAGCCACCATCTTGTTCTCCTTAGGCAGCAACATGTCTTCAGTGGGCCTTTGTCATTAGTCTAGTAGGGCTGATAATACTCGTGCGGTGACATGCTGTGCTTGGAGAAGCCATTCATTTGGTGCTTAACTGTATGAGTTCTAGCTGGATAGGTCTGTAAATTCAGGGCTTGGCTGTGGATCCAGAATTTAAGAGTTTGGTTCCCCAGTGTGCCTCCCAGGAGAACAGCCAGCCCCCGTATCCTTGGCCAAGCTCCAGAAAAAGGAACTGGTAAACCACCTCTGAGTGCTCTATACCTTTCCAAAAACCTGGAGAGGGTTTCCAGAAGTTGGGATTGACTTAAGAGCACACAATTGTTCTTTTTCGAACTGCATGAGTACAGAGGGTGATCTTGCTCTGCTTCCTACTCTCCCAATTTGTTTCTGAAGAAGGAAAAAGGAAGAAACCATATATCTCAACTTATATCCTTGGAGGAATAAATCAAAAAGCAACTTGGGGTTGGATCTGTTCTTGGTTACCATAGCCTAAGGCCACTGATTTGATTTCATTCCAATTATGACTAAGTCTGCATTCAGCCTAATGCCTTTTCATAAAATATTTAAGAAGAGCTGATACAGACAGCCCCAAATATACTATTGCATTTCAGTCTTGAACTTGTCTGCAAATTGGACATTAAAACTTCCTGAGACTCTGAGTCCAATAGCTGTACCTGCCTTTGCCAACTTGGTGCCCTGCAGATGTGTGGAGCTACAAATCCCATCATCCCTAGTCAACAAGGTTATCCTGGTTCTGCTAACAGGGATAATGAGAGATGTAATCTGCTTAACATATCTGGAAGTCTGCAGCCTATGGAAGCAAACCAGTTCTCTCTCACACACCCATCCTGTTAAAATCTGAGAGCTAAAAGGAGAGTAGACCTATTGGACAAATGGGACTTGTTATTCCACTTCTTTTGCAAGTCCTATTAAGTGGGCTAACTATGGTGGAGACTAAAATGGCACCTCAAGGGCTTCACCGCCAACGTCAGAATACCGAAATGCACACAAACACCTCCCGCCTCCCTGAACAAAGTGCATAATGTGAAAAACTGCCCAGGTAATTTTGACACCTGAGACTTAAAATTCCACCATGGCTTCTCCCTGGCAAACAATGATACAACAAAACCAAAGTAGCTAACATAACATTTTTGCTGCCCTCTCACTACACCCCATATCTGCTGCCTCCCTTTGCCCAGTGGTTGGGTCGGTCCTGCTACGAAGACACACATTGACTGCATGGCAAGGCTTACATGACTTCCCTAAAATCCCACGACACAAAATAAAATAAAATTGTGGGTTAAAGTACAGAAATAAGATCCCTCAGTGCCAGGAGACTGTTCATATTTCAACCCCTGTTCTCTACTAACACAAAGGCCCACGGGACCATGGTGACAGCTACCAACCTTTAAGGGAGAAATTGGTATCTCTGGTACTTACTTATTCAAGGGCATTTCTGCAAGCATTCTTCCTAATCCTACAAATGCACTGGACACGATCCACTGGGCTGTCCCCCTGCACACGCCCTATTGAAATGAGCAGCAAGCTGTGCTGGGTACTGTTCTCTGTCAGCTCCCCTTCATTTCAGTGGGGCTCAGGAGTGGGGTGGGGGAGAACATCCCAGGCACTGTGTCCATAGAGATGAAGTTGCTTCTGCAGAAATGTTACAAACCTACTGTATTGCCAAGCTAGAATTAAGAGGCTAGGATCCAGTGACATCTAGTGGATCCAGCTGGCTAGCAGACATGCAGGGATGGTGCAAAAATTTCCCTTTCAAGCCCAGGCAGCATTTTGCAGCCCCTGCTAAACAAAAGGCCTAAAAAGGATGCCACCAGATTGCAAGGAATGCCTGATTCAATTGAACTATATTATTATTATTATTATTATTATTATTATTATTATTATTATTATTATTATTATTATTATTATTATTATTATTATTATTATTATTATTATTATTATTATTAATAATAATAATAATAATAATAATAATAATAATAATAATAATAATAATAATAATAATAATAATAATAATAATAATAATAATAATAATAATAATAATAATAATAATAATAATAATAATAATAATAATTTCTGAACATCAAGAAAAACCTCTTAACTGTTAGAGCAGTATGACAAAGAAACCAATTCCCTTGGGAGGTGGTGAGCACCTCTAATGCCAGAGGCATTCAAGAGAAAATCGGACAATCACCTGTCAGATCTGCTTTGATTTGGATTCATGCATTGAGCAGCAGGTTGGACTTGATGGCCTTATAGGCCCCTTCCAACTCTGTTATTCTATGATTATATGATTCTACACAGTATTTAAATGTAAACTCATTATGTACTTAAATGTAAGCTCATTGATTCAAGATAAGATTTCAACTAGCTAACTAGTTCGGAAATGCTACCTTTTTGGATTACAAATTTATTTATTTATTTATTTATTTATTTATTTGTTTGTTTGTTTGTTTGTTTGTTTATTGGATTTCTATCCCGCCCATCTAGACCAAAGGGCTACTCTACAAAGCATAGAATTCTCAAATCAGCATGGCCGCTGCGTTGGCTGAAGGATCTGGAAGTTGGAAGCAACAAAGGTAGTAAACTTTTTTCCTCTTTTCAGCCACTTTGGCTCAACACCACCTCTGAGAACCTCCCAAGCAGTACAAAAAGTTATGAACTAAGGGCATATGTAGGGTAAAGAGAAGGACTGGTGCTGCTGTTTAGATACAGGCCTTTTGGCATTCTTTGTCTTTCTTCCCTCACTCAGCTCAATTAACCCAACTTCACTGAACCAATATCACAGTATTTGGTTGAATGTCCTTTGTAATGGGGAAGGAAGATGGTTGTATGGGCTTTGGGGGTATAGATTACACCACTGGAGTTCTGCCTGACTGCCCCCATGGTCACAGTTGTTTGAACTTCCTTCTAATAGCGTGACTTTTTTAAAAAAAATCTTGAGATCCCAAAATGCAGATATAACGCCAAGGATCCAGGGACAGGAACAAGTCAGAACATCTGCCGAAGGGTGCTGGGCATGTCGGCTTTGGCACAAAGAGGGTTGAGGAGGCTTCTGCAGAGACGGTTTTCTAAAAAATAGATTGTTGTCCTCAATAGATTGTTGTCCTCTGTTGCTTTTAAATGTGCTTTTAGTATTGATTTCACTTCTGCTTTGATCCCATCTACTATTACCTTCAATCTCACTCAGCTCAAGAATGTGGTCTTCACCAGCTTGGCCACAGGAGGGATGAAAAACCTTCCCCACCACTACAATGACCATAGGTCGTTAAGAATCCATCTAAGTTAGTGCCCACACTGCATCTTTCATATGCTACAGATTGGCAGAGGGTAGTCTATTGGTAGATTTCCAGGTGTTTTGCAATAGATCTGTGGGGGTTGTCCCCACCCTCCAGCCTTTCCTTCTCTCATAATAGTCTGCTGAAATCAAGGCTTGGAGGGGGAAAATGCAGATCTATGAGTAAATTAATTTTTTATGAGCTTCAGTTCTGGTAGAGAAAATGGAGTGCTGGCCGTTCTATTAGGCAAAATAAGGCAATGGGCTGAGGGAGCAGATACTGCGGGACAGCACTGGCCATCCCCTGTTTTTTCTTCTCCTTTGAGCAAAGACACTGTCCTCATCTCCTAAAGCAGACCTGTTGCCCTCAGGTGTCATGGAGGATAATATGCCACCAGCAGCGATTAACTAGCAATCCTGCAAGATTCTGCAAACAGAATGGGAAAGAATGGGAAATCTTGTTCTTTGCCTGATGCAATAGTAGATTGATCTTGGGCCAGCTTTTTGAAAACTTCTTCCCAGGCTCAAGAGTAGGTGCTCAAGATGCCAGCTGGCCTTACCACGAGACAAAAGGAAGCGGTTGCATCAAGCACCTTGTTCTGAGTGTCACGAAAGGATACCAAATTGTGGATTCCTTAACTGCTTACAATATATTTGTTGCTGGAGGAGGAAAAGGATGTTCCTTCCCCATCACCAAAACAACGTGTCTGAGTTTGGGTACTGTGTCGGGGTACAGGGATGAGGGACAATGTTTGCTGCCTAAGGCAAGGCAAGAAGTCATAATTCTATATTCAGTAACAAATGCTCTTTGAGGGGCTTTTAGAAAATCAACAGCTAACTGAGGCAGGGAGGTCTTTTAAACGTTGGTTGATTGCCAAAGGCCCAGTTGCCCTGCCCTACTCATGGCCCAGAGGCATGTGGATCCTGCAAAAAGACTCTGCTGAATGCTGTGCTCCTCTTATTGCAGGGCCCACTTCTGATGGCAAGTACTGTATCTGAGTCTGGTAGCAACCATGTGCTCATCTGTAATAAATTACCTCTTCTCTCTCTCTCTTTTTGGTAACAAGGGACTAGTGAAGTAACATTTCACAAGCAGCACAGTCAGAACTCCATCACTTTGCCAGTATAATGACTAGTTTTTAACAATTACTTGTAAATTTTTCAAATTTCATGCCACTTTTTTAATTAAATCTAAGGGTTTTTTTTAAGTCCAAAAATTAATTTTTACAGGCTTTGCTACTTGGCTGTGTAGCTATTTATACATCAAGATAACTGACTAATAAAAAAGTTAGGCACAAATCAACAAATGCAACAAGATGCTGCCTTCTAAACATATTTCAATGAATAAACATAATGAAATGCATAGCTTCTTAAACATTATATGAAATAACATATGAATTACCTTTAAAAACCAACTTTCTAGGCTGTGTTTTATGCTGCTCTTGATGTTATCTACAGTGGGGTCTTGACTTGAGAACTTAATCCGTATTGGAAGGCGGTTCTCAAGTCAAAAAGTTCTCAGGTCAAATCTGCATTTCCCATAGGAATGCATTGAAAAACATTTGATCCGTATCTGCTCTTTTCTGTCCATAGAAACTAATGGGAAGCTGCTATTCTGCCGTCGACCACTAGAGGGGGATATTTTGTTTCTTTTTTTTCTTAGGTCAAGAAAGGTTCAGGGAAGGCAGGGAAAATACAGTCCAGGCAGTACAGTACCAGGCAGTCCAAAGACTGTCTCCCAGTCCACTCTCTAAACACTGGGAGGAGTGAGGAAGCAGACAGGCTCCCTTTTCACTGGCCAACAGTTAACTGAAAGTTCACATTTTGCACTTTCCCTGCCTCCCACGTGGGTTTTTTTCAGTTCTTAACTCAAATCTAAGTATGTAAGTCAAGTCAATATTTTCCTATGAGAGTGGTTCTTAAGTCAAAATGTTCTTAACTCAAGCCGTTCTCAAGTCAAGACCCCACTGTATTGGTATTGGGAGCAGTTATCATGCTATATTAGCATTTCATCCATCAATAATCTCAATGCGTAAATAGCTTCACAGCCAAATAGCAGGGCTTGTAAAAGGGTCTGTCTGTCTGTCTGTCTGTCTGTCTGTCTGTCTGTCTGTCTGTCTGTCTGTTCGTCCGTCTCTCTGTCCATCCATCTGTCTGTCTGTCTGTCTTGGACTATAACCTTCACAACCTCTGAACCAGCATGCTGGCTGGCAGACTCTGGGAAGCATGGTCCAAAAAAGCAAGTTTAATAAGAACTGGCTCTCTCTGCTAGCAATTTGCAAAAGTTTACTTATATACTATGTACAGCTGGCTGGACAGCTCAGTGAGTTAGGTTTCTAGCTGCAGAGTCAGAGTTTAGGAGTTTATTTCCCCACCGTGCATCCCAGAGGAGCCAGCCTGTGTGGCCCTGGATAAGCTGCACAGTCCCAGGATGCCCCCAGAAGATGGGAAGAGTAAACCACTTCTAAGAACTCTATATGGAAAACTCTGAAAATGATTGCTATAAGTCAGTATTGACTTCTCAGCACACAATTATTATATACACTATGTATATAAACACTATATCATTAGAACCTAGTTAGTAACCTCTGGACTAAAATCTTGATTTTTCATTCTCAAGGCCATTTGATATGCTATTAAAAATGACTCTCCAGAGGAAGGTGTGGCCCGGGACAAACAAGATAGGCTGCTATGAGTACACCCTATGCATGTTTATTCAGAAACATAATTGTTTATTCAGAAGATGTTCTGCCAGGGAAGAGTGTGTGCAAGATTACACTCTTACTTAAACCAATGATTACACATGCAGCAAGAGGCAGTGTGTTAAAGTGGATAGAGTGATGGACTGGAGACCTAGATTTGAATTCATATTCAGCCTTAGAAATTGTCCTGTAGGGAGCCACACTAGTAAAGGTAAAGGTTCCCCTTGACATTTTTAGTCCAGTCGTGTCCCACTCATCCCACTTTTCAAGCCATAGAGCCAGCGCCTGTCCGAAGACAGTTTCCGTTTTCATGTGGCCAGCATGACTAGGGAATGCCGTTTTACCTTCCCACTGAGGTGGTACCTATTTATCTACTCGCATTTACATGCTTTCGAACTGCTAGGTTGGCAAGGAGCTGGGACAAAGCGACGGGAGCTCACTCTATAGCGTGGATTCGATCTTACGACTGCTGGTCTTCTGACCCTGCAGCACAGGCTTCTGTGGTTTAGCCCACAGTGCCACCACGTCCCGTTCACACTAGTAAAACCATTCCTTAAATATCCCTCGTCCCTTGAAAACATTATTAGAGTCACTAAACACTCGATGCAACTTGACAGCAGTATGCAAGTATGAACAATTCACTCAAACACAGATGAATTTTGCTAAGATAATACGTCTTCAATTTTAGGCATCTAAAGAAAAGGATCATAATCCATAAAAGCTCTCACTAAAATGAATTTGTCTCAAAGATGCCATAATACTTTTTGTTGTTACTTTTGTTGTTGCTAAAATAAAAAGTCTATGCTGCTGAAGCCTTTGCCAAAAGAATAATCTGCATTTCACATTGTTCTCTGCAGAACTGATCTACAGCTTATTCAGTTCCTTTTTATTATTCCATCACTCATTATTTCAGGCCTCACAAAGCTGGTCACTAATCAGAACAGAAGCAAGGCAGAAATTCCAAAGACCAGAAGCCTTGAAAACCACGAAGTTATATCGCCCCCTGCCAGTTTATTGCTGCTATGTCAGGAGACACTCTGCTTTTGAAAGCTTTGCTAGGCGTGGTAATTACACAAGGAATTTTAACAGAATTAAGCAAAATGAAAGATAACAAAATACCATGATTTTTAAATAGACTAATTGTACTTATCTCTCTTTGGTGCTTTGAATCTGTAAGATGCATGATGACTCCAAGCATCTACTCTAAGTTAACATTTCACTTCCAGGGCCCGCCCTGATAATGTGGGAATTCGGAAGAAAAACCCAACCAGAAACTTTGTGGTAGAATGTGTCATTTGGGTTAGATGTCTCTGTTTTCTATCCTGCTGTCCTATATTTATTTATTTTTTTTATTTATATTTAACTTATATGCCACCCACACTACCCAAAGGTCTCTGGGTGGCTTACAACAATTCAAATACAATAAAAAAGGATAAGACAATTAAAATACAATTAAAATATATGCTCTAAAAATTGCCATCGGGAGCCACAGTTGATATTATTTCAAATAAAAGCCTTCTGGAACAGGAAGGTTTTGACCTGGCACTGAAATGTCATCAGCATCAGCGCCAGACGAATCTCCCTCGGGAGGGAGTGCCATAGTCTGGGGGCAGCTGCCAAAAAGGCCCTTTGTCTACAAACCATCCCTCTTACCTCCTTGAGGGATGGCTCTTTCAAAAGGGCCCCCTGGCTAGATCTTAACTGCCGTGTAGGTTCATATGGAAGGAGGTGGTCCTTCAGGTATCCAGAACCCAAACCATTTAGGGCTTTATATGTCAAAACAAGCACTTTGAATTGGGCCTGGACAGCAACTGGTAACCAATGTAAATTGAACAGAATCGGCTTGATGTGATCTCTAGCGGCTCCACCACTCACCAGCCGCGCAGCTCGATTCTGTACCAGTTGCAGTCGCTGGACCATCTTCAAAGGCAGCCTCACATAGGGCACATTGCAGTAATCTATGCAAACTATTACCAGTGCGTGTGTAACTGTCATGAGACTCTGCTCATCCAGGTAGGGACGTAGCTGGTATAATTTCCACAGCTGAAGGAAGGCGCCCCTGGCCACTGAGTCCACCTGGGCTTCCAGAACTAGACTGGGGTCCAGGAGCTGCAGACCCTGTCCCTTAGGGGGAGTGTAACCCCATTCAGGGCAGGGAAATGGCCCTCCAGCCTTTCCGGTGAAGCACCCACTAACAGCACTTCCATCTTGTCTGGACTGAGTTTCAATTTATTAACCCTCATCCAGTCCATTATCAGGTCCAGACACGAGTTCAGCACAGAAACCGCCTCACCTGGATTGGTGGAAAACGAGAGGTAGAGCTGAGTGTCGTCAGCATATTGCTGACTCCTCAGCCCAAACCTCCTGATGACCTCTCCCAGAGGTTTCATGTAGATGTTAAACAGCATGGGGGACAGTATCGAGCCCTGAGGAACCCCATGACATAAACACCATGGGGCAGAGCAACTGTCCCCCAGCACCACCCTCTGGACATGGTCAGCCAGGAAGGAGCGGAACCACCGTAAAGCAATGCCCCCAACTCCTAACCCAGCCAGCCTATCCAGAAGAACACCATGGTCGATGGTGTCGAAAGCCGCTGAGAGGTCCAGGAGTATCAACAGGGTCACACTCCCCCTGTCTCTCTCCCGGCAAAGGTCATCATACAGGGTGACCAAGGCAGTCTCTGTACCAAAACCCAGCCTGAAACCTGATTGAAATGGATCCAGAAAATCCATTTCATCCAGCTGCGCCTGGAGTTGCCCAGCCACAACCCGCTCCAACACTTTACCCAAATAAGGGAGGTTTGCCACTGGTCAGTAGTTAACTACCAGCCTTGGGTCCAGGTTAGGCTTTTTAAGGAGTGGTCGAATTACCGCCTCTTTCAAGGTGGTAGGGAGCACTCCCTCTCTCAGAGAGGCGCTCACGGCCTCCTGGACCCAGGTGCGAACGCCCCTGGCAGATCTTCAAATTAGCTAAGATAGGCAAGGGTTGAGTGGAGTGGTGGTAGAACGGACAGATCCAAGCACCCTGTCCACATCCTCAGGTCTCAACAATTGAAACTCCTCCATTAATACCTGACCTAACCACGGCACACTGGACACATCCTCTGATTTTGCACTAATAGTGGAGTCCAACCCACTGCGAATCTGAACAATTTCCCCCTCAAAACGAATGGCAAACTCATCACAGTGAGCTGATGAGCAGTCCAGGACTGCCACCGGATTTCCCGGTTGAAGAAGATCCCGGACCACCCAAAACAGCTCTGTTGGACAAGCAATATGGCTGGAGAAATATTGCCATTTTGCCAGCCGTATTGCCACGAAATAGGCCCCATAATGGGCTCAAAGTCATGTTCAATCGGACTCCCAGCGGGATTTCCTCCACCTGTGCTCCAACCTTCTTCCCTCTCGCTTCATTGCCCTCAGCTCAGAAGTATACCAAGGAGCTGTCTGGGCTCTGCGTGCAGGCAGAGGGCACTTAGGTGCAATTGTGTCAACCACCTGTGTCATCTCCCTATTCCATAGGGTGACCTGAGCTTTGACAGGAGCGCCAACCATATCATATCTGGTCAAAGAGATAGAACTCCTATAGACTATAGCAGCTTCCCCTCCCCGACTCTTTGAGCGACATTGGTGCTGGACCGAGTACACAGACGGACAGAGCTGGGAGAGAGGAACACCACCCTCCTCTCCCACCCAGGTCTCAGTAATGCCCGCCAGGTCAGCACCCTCATCCAGACTTACATCATGGATGAGGGCAGTCTTATTTTGTACTGACCTGGCGTTCATCAACAGCACCATGTGGCTCGAGGGTTTGCTGATATGGCATATCTGGAAGCAGAGTCTTCTTTGCTCGCCGTCTCTAGCTAATTCCTCAAACCCCTCTGGGAGCATCATTCACCCAGGACTTATGTGCACATTAATTGTTGTTGTTGTTATTGTTTAGTTGTTAAGTCATGTCTGACTCTTCGTGACCCCATGGACCAGAGCACGCCAGGCCCTCCTGTCTTCCACTGCCTCCCGGAGTTGGGTCAAATTCGTGCTGGTTGCTTCAATAACACTGTCCAACCATCTCGATCTCTGTCGTCCCCTTCTTCTCTTGCCTTCACACTTTCCTAACATCAGGGTCTTTTCCAGGGAGTCTTCTCATGAGATGGCCAAAGTACTGGAGCCTCAGCTTCAGGATCAGTCCTTCCAGTGAGCACTCAGGGTTGATTTCCTTCAGAATGGATGAATTAATCTGGACAATCCAGACGCATGGTCTCACAACGTCCTGAACAATCTGAGGACTGGTTTGCCAGTTTTTTGAATCCAGGCTGATGAATGGCTTCCTTGTGATAATGTTAATCTGAAGACAAACTGTTGCTGCATGCCTATCATTACCAGACCTCCATTTTGAGATTGATCCTGTACAGCCAAGAAATACTTCGGGCTGTATGTCATATTATAGTTAAAACATCTTTGTTGTTGTTATATGCCATCAAATCAGAATCAATTTATGGTGACCCTAATGGGGCTTTCAAGGTAAGTGAAATATTAAAGGAGTGGTTTTACCATTCCACTCTTCCAGTGAGTTTCTGTGGCTGAGTGAGGATTCGAACCCAGGTCTCCTGAGTCCTAGTCTGCCACTCTATCTACCACATCACATTGGTCACCCAAAATACCTCTAGGGTGCAGTAAATTAGGCAATAGTTTCCAAGATTTGGTCGAGCCTTTCCAAATAGTTGGAAATCATTCGAAGCAGATTCTCCTCTGCCTGACTTATCTAGATGGGTATTGTAGCCAAAAGGGAAAAAGAGAGGTGAGGAGAGGTGAGGAGAGGTGAGGTGAGGAGAGGAGAGGAGAGGTGAGGTGAGGAGAGGAGAGGAGAGGAGAGGAGAGGAGAGGAGAGGAGAGGACGGACGGACGGACGGACGGACGGACGGACGGAAGGAAGGAAGGAAGGAAGGAAGGAAGGAAACTTATAAAAGCCATGGTTTCGACAAGAACAAGGGGAAAATCTCCCCAAGGAGCTGGGTGAAATTACATATAATTTAGTTGTTTTATTTCCTAGAAACCTTGAACTTTTTTGATTTATTATATCAAAGTATAGTTAAAATACCTCTAGGGCAAGAGTGGGCAAAATGTGGCCAGCCAGGAAAAGGGAAATCTAAAGTAATACAAGGTATCCAAGAGGACTCAGCTGGCACCAAAGGAGAAGGAGAGTGACAGCTGAGCCCCCCAAAAGCCCACACCCTCTCTTGGGCACTCTGACTAGTAAGGCACTAGTGACCACACAGAGTGATAGTGCCAAGTGCTATATATTACAGTCATTTCACAGAGGAAAGTGAATGACTTGTGTTATCACAAGAATTCATGTTCTAGATTCTTCTCCACCACCAATCCTCACTTAATTAGATTAGTTGACTAATCTTTACAATTCTAGGATTGGATGTTTGTGTGTCTGTTGATGAATGCCTACATTCTTCTTGCATGGTCTTTGAGTGGCTAGGTTAAAATTAGTGCAACAGGGTCTGTCTTTCTGCCCGTCTTACTTTTTCTTCTTCTTTTTATTTGATGGTGTCGTGGTACATTTTACATTGCTTGCTGGCTTTTGGGTCACTGCCAGGAGAGTGCTGGGGGGGGGGCAAAATTCACCTGTTCCTCTCTCTCTCTCTAAGGTCTGCTATGTACCTGAAATTTATGGCTCTGTCTAGACCTACACAATCCCATCCAAAGTCATAGCTCTTGGCATTTCTGCGTTCTCAGGAATTTCTGCAAATTAACATGCCACTGGCTATTCCGGCCAGGGGAATCTGGGGTATAATCTAAAAAGTAACTTTCCTAGCTCTGGTCAGCCTCTCTTTCCTTGGTCTTTTGCAGCATCTCTTTTCAGCCAAGGACAATAAGGTCTCTGCCTTTCTTTGTTTCTTAAACTGATTTGAAACTCTTGATTAAGATAAAGTTTTTAATTTAAAAATTTTTTGGAGGGGCAATAAATGATGGAGCTTGGTTCTCAGGAGTGCTAGTGGTGGATCTACGTTCCTTCTTTCTGATCTCCTCTTCTCTCTCTAAAGTGGTCACCAAGGCTTACTTGTAGAGTAGTTGTAGGAGTAGACCAAAAGCAGCTTCGTTTTTGGGAGGCCCTGTATTCAGATATCTCACTCTCCCATGTTGTTTTAAATAAAATAAAATGTTCATCAAAAAGACCCATAAAATATTTGTCCAATAAGTTATCCACATCATTATCCACTGATCTAACTCTCCTGAATCCAGGAACTGATTCCAGTAGCTGAAGAAGGCTGGTACATTTCTGAAAAGTTATGGCCCAATGCACAACTTATTCTGTTTGAGATGATGTTAGGAATGTAACAAGGTCATTCATGTCTTGCCAACCCCACTGTGAAGCCCACAAATCCTGTCCCGTTCTTCTTTGCAGATTCTAGGAGTTGTAGACTCTAAAAGCAACTTTTGCAATTGCAAGTACAGTTGAGAACAAATTTCATAGCTGAGCTGGGAAGAAGCCAAACTACTTGACTGGCAGCAGCAGAAGAAGGGGGGATAGGTTGTTTCTCCATGATGAAACTTGGGTTCTTCTGTTACCTGTTTTTTTTTTATGAACAGTTGATTGTTATGTCCTGCATGAATTTCTAAGCCGCTTGCTTAGGGTGCACCGCATGCTGTGTTGGGAAGACAGACTGACAAGAGGCTGGTCCTCTATCTGAAGGGTGTCAGAGGACGATTCTCTGTTTAAATGCATGCTCTGCCTAAATGGTTTCCAGCTGCAGTGAAGAATCATAAGAAGATGCCCATCAGAGGCTTTGAAATTGTCCTTAACAGATTGACCCTATATAGCAGGTAACACAATCATACAGGTTACCTGCTCACAGAATTTTCCACTACGGCAAGATGTATTGAATTTCTCTTTAAATTGGGGAGGGGACTGCAGCTCTCAAGACACTTGGGATTGCAACTCCCATCAGCCTAAGCATATCTAGCCAAAATTTAAGGATCATGGGAATTTTTAATTCAGTAATATCTGAGAGCTGCAGCTGTCCTATTTTAAAGGACACCATAGTAATAATTTTTTAAATTTGTGCTTCTATGTGAAAACAAACGTATGCAGGCAAATATATCTTCTTCTTTTCTTTTCTTTTTTTTTAAGGTAATGCTTTCCCCTTTTCTTGCCTTGTTTTTGTTTTTGTTTGTTTGGGTATTCTGGTGTTGCACAAGTGGCTATCCTAATTGACATGACATCTATCTCTTTGTATTTGGACCCAGCTGTTCTGGCCAGTTTTCTCCATGGGATATACATAGAGCAAATAAACACTTACAAAAACATCTGCTCCCTGTCCATGTAAGTGCTGACATTGAGTTTCTAATAAGAGTCTATTTGGCTTTTTCCACTCTGTAAAGTTTAAGGCCTCCAAAAGCTAATTAATGACATCTTCAGATGGTACTCTTGTTTTAGCTGACTGCTGAAATGGAAAACACGTATTTATTTATTTGGTTTTGTTTGCCTTGCATCTCATAGCTAACGTGACAGGGGAAGTTGCAAGCCCATTTTTGTAGCTACAACATCTGCTCCCAGATATAGTCTCAAGACAGAGATGGCTGACTGTACATATGTGGGCAAGTACATAGGTTTCAAGTTTATTCTCTGACTGCATAGTGCAATCAGTGAGCAAATAATGGTTGCTCTTCACCTCTGAAGACACAAGAGTAGATGGAACTCTAGGATCTGTCCATTGCTTTATTTGAGACATATCTTCCTGTATCAGCGCAGAAGCATTTACAAAGTATGGATCAGTGAAAGGAGGAGCATAAGTAGCCACACCATTGGTTAGCTCCCCCATCCAGATGAAAGCTTGCCTTTGATTTAGGTAGATGATGGAGGGCAATGGATAGACACAATCAGTGGGAGAGTGGGAGGAAAAGAAAGAGTTGAGGAACTTGAGTCCTAGACTCAGTCCTGAGACTAGAGAAGTTGATCAAGCAGGATAAATAAATAGGCATGTTCAGAAGAGGTGCAATTGTGAAAGAGGAAAAAAAGAGACGAGAGATGAGAACTCTGGAGGAAATGGGTTGGGGTGGAGAAAGTGGCACTGCACAAGTCATATCCTTTGCTAGCCAGCCTATAGTTTCTTTAAAGTTTGTGACTGACACAATAGTTAATGTGTTTAGTAAAATATCCTTCCCCAATGTGAATGTAAATGGTAAGAATTTTGAGTTCACTGACGATTAATGGAAAATATTGGATGATTTCCACGGATGTTATAAGCCCTGAGCCGGCCCTAACGTTAGGCAAAGTGGGGCAATCCTTTGTGGTTGATGCTGAGGAGGCGGATGCAGCTGTAGCGGTCTCACTTCTGCTCCACCAGATCCCACCACAGTTATTCTCTCCATTGGAGGATAGAGTTATGCATGTCAAATGACATTGATCCCTAAACTGGACTACATCATGCAGGTGCGGTTGGGAATGCTTTTCTATTGCCAGTAATGAACATTGATTCTACTAGCAGGCCAGTCAGCTCCTGTATGTGAAATCAGAATGCTGCCACCTTGTCCTTTCCCTCAGGCAGCAAACATCTCAGGTCTGCTGTGCCAAAGCCTGTTGCCATCTATACACGATATATACTCATCCTGATTGGAGATGGGCATGAACCGCCAGTACGGCGGTTTGGCATGGTTTGTTTCCTGGCACCTGATCTGTGGTTCAGAGCCCACTCCCTCCAGTGGGCTCTCATTCAGCTGAATGGGTGCCCATTGGAGGGAGCCAGGCGCTGAACTATGAATCAGCTGTTTGGCCGGGAAACAAACCACGTTGAAGTGCTGAACCAGTGGTTCGTGCCCATCTCTAATCCCAATGTTTTGTGCAAATGGCAGCTCATGTAAATTCTCAGCTGCTTTATTCAACTCAGTTTGGAAACATTGTACCACATCATGTTCGTATGCCTGGACCAGCCACCATTGCCATTTGATGCCTTTTTCTTTTCCTCACTCTTCCTCCTCTCTGGTTTGATCACTAGCTTTATCTTTCTCCCTGTTGTTAGACAAAGTGAGGTGCAAGTACAGCAGAGTTGCAGAAGGAATATGAGAAAGTATCAAGCAATACATTATTTGCTTTTTTTTGTAGAGGTGCTCCCCCAGATGGAGAAAAAACAGCTGTTTGCCACTGCATGTAATTTTCCTACCCGCATATCTGTTTCATGATTGGTCATTGGAAGGTAAACAGGAGTTTGATTTGCAACTCATTGTGGAAAAGAAATCAGGATAATTATTGGGTGTGTATATTCCCCTTAGAGTGTACTTTGATGTTTGGTTTAGGAGATTTATCATTCAATCTTGCACCTATAGCTTCCTTTAATCCAATCTGCAAATATCAAAAGGAGTGGATAAAATGTTCTCAGTAGGACACAGTGAGGCCCCTCTGTCTTTTTGGAGCCTTAAAGAAGATGTCTTCTGATCTGAGCTCAGCAGTCTTACTTTTGGGAACTAGAAACACTCAGAATCCCCTGAAAGGGCTCTATCAATTGCTATGGTGGATAGGGGGTTCTAACCCTGAGTTGTAGTCCAAAAGTGGTAACTTTTCCAATTGCTGCTTGCTTTCCCCAAGGCTCTCGTGCCTGTAGTCAACATGAGAGAACAGCACTACAGCATCAAATATCTGTGATATCAAATATCTGAAATATCTACAACATCAAATGCTTTCCTGGATGTTACCCACTTCTATCTTAAGCCTAGCACACATGCCAAAGGCAATCCATTGATACTGTTCTCTTACTCACTAAAACCATGTTTACAATTTGCACACAAGGCACACTAACATTTTAATGGAACATTATGACTGTCGCTTTCAAGCATCAAGGGCTTAAGTGAACAGATCACATGCAAATTGCCAATCCTTTATTTGTTTATCTGACAATCTGAGCTCTTTACGGTATTTGTCCAAGTATATAATATCATGTGAAAGCTTTATAGGATTGACGGTTTACCAAGAACACCTCTCAGGTATACCTTCCACGTTCCTGCTAACTGTGCCAGTCCCAAGCCTGGGTTTGCCGCTCCTCTGATTGGTCCATACCCTTCCACAATCCTCTAACAACTTCCTCTTCTTTGCCCACCCACAGGGATCGAAATGTTCCTGGCTTCTAGCAGTCAGGATCCATAGTTCTCCTTGTTCCCAGTTCCTAAAAAATGACACTCTCTACCCTTCAGCCTGCTGGTCCTTTCACCAATCCTTCTCCTGTTCTATTTCTTGGAAATGAATTTGACTTGGGTTTTCAACTACAAGTCTCTTTCACTCCTGAATGCTAGCCATAATGGCCAAATAGTGGGAAATTTCACAGTGATTTAATTCAAAGCTCTCTTAAAAAGCCCAGAGGCAATGTAGTAGAGTGGGAGGGCCAGTGGGTATAGTAGTTACAGAGTGTGGGGATGGAGACAATGATACGGGTGCTCCTGGGTCTCACCTGTCTTAGAAACCTGCTGAGTTCCACTCAACGAGCTCCCTGGTAGATCTGGGAGATATTTTGATGGCAGGCAACTCTCCGGGGGAACCCAAAGGAAAGAGGAATCTGGCCACCAGGAGAGGAGAATGCTGGAACCCGGAAAAAGGCAGGGCAGAGAAAACAAAATTCTCCCCTGTTTTTTTTTCTGGAAAAATGGAAATTTCTGGAAAGTTTACATCTCTAGGTCAGACAGAAAGCCTGGAACAACTCCTGGGCCTGGAAAGTATAAAAGAGAGACTAGAACCCGAAGCAAGAGGAGAACGTAAAGGGGAAGACAAGAGTTAGGTCAACCAGGTTGTACAGACTAGTGACTTACTCCCTGGTGTGCTGCAAGAAAAAGCATGAGAGGAAGAGGACTGTGGGGGAGGGGATGCTGTTGACAGCCCAGAGGAAGAGCATGCTTTACGTTTAGATCTACATCTCCCAGAATACCCCTATCCACCCAGGGAGTGGGAGTACATTTATAAGGAGGACCCATAGCCTGGGGTGTTGGTCCACTTCTGTGTGCCCAAGGAGGAGGTAGAGAGACACATTGCAACTCCCATCAGCTTCCATGTCCATCTTACTGGGGTGAACAGGAAAGAAAACAGCAGGATCATCGAACTCAGGAGGGAACTCCCTGAGAAGTAACAGCAACCCAAGCCAGATGCTGGTGGAGAAAGTCGTGGTGAGCCCACCACGCTCAAACAGGAATGACCGACAATAAGTAGGGGTGGATGGGAGCCACAGACCCATGCCACTGCCATCAATACAGGCATATAAGCCATCCTTGCTGCAGAACCTCTTGTGCAGCTCAACCAAGGTGACCCTGTTAAGGAAAATAGGACAGCAGGCCCTCCCAGTAGTGTAACCAAGGGAGGGGGCACAGACTTGAACTGAAGGGCTTGGGGGTTGACACCTGGGCAGTGCCTGAAACTAGTCCACTAGGCCACTCTCAAACCATTGATGCTGTTGATCCCCGTTCTGTTTTAATAAACCACACTTTGTTACGAACACTTGCATCCCCTTTTATGGGGGAAAGAATGGAAGAGAGAACACCTGTTGACCTGGCTGGCAGGGTTCACACAATGTTAAACTGGTACTTGTAAGGACCACATTTTAGTTCCTCCCCAGTTAAAAAAAAAAAAACTTTGGTGACCTTGGGCTACTTATACAATCTCAAACCAGACCTACTTCATAGAGCTTTTGTAAGGATTAAACAAGGAGGGGAAAAGAAAGCCATCCTCACTAGAGGAAAGGTGGTAATAGGAACATAAAGGAAAAAAGAAAAAGAAAATGCTTAACTTGTGTGTTAGCCTTTTAGAGTCCTATGCTAAAATGCAATTTTAGGCTTGTACACACATATGGGGTGGAGGGAGTGGAGAGAGAGAGAGAGAGAGAGAGAGAGACTGGGTGCCACTTAGAATCCAGTTCGAAGTATACTTTCCATTCATTATAGTCATCTGAATGTACCAGTCTGCCTCAGAACATGACAGAAATGTGTTGCAGGCTTGCCTTTATCTCTGCTTCTACATAGGCAAGACAGCCTTGTTTTCACTTGGTTATTGATTATTAACTAGCTTTCTGAAAGCCTGCATTTCTTCTAGATATATCACCCTGGGGGTTTGGAAGAAAAATCGATCTTGGGAGAAATTCTATTTCCCATTTGTCTTTTCTTCCTCACTGCTTCTCACACTGAACAGAAATGCAAAGAGAAACAATGTCATCTGTGACAATGTTTTCTTTATTTTCTGAAATAGAAGAAAAGCTGGGGTAATAGCTAGCACTGTGTTAGTTCTTTCAGACTTAATTCCAATGCTAGACTGCTCCATCACTGCAAAAATTACATAGCCATGCAGAATTTATTTGGAGGTTCAGCAAGCTGATATTATGGAGTTGCAATCTAACAATATCTAGAGGGACAGTCATTTCATGCCCCTGGTTTTAAAGATGCTCAAAAAATTCCAAGTGGAGTCCAGAACATCTGATCCCAAAAATGTTCAGGTGCCACTGTCTGAGATGGCTCATTCACACAAGAAAGTCATGTTTTAGCCCTCAGGTACTTGGAAAAGTAATGTTCCAAAGAAAGAAATTGAGATGATGGCAAACACTGGTTTTCAGTGTCTAGTAGCAGCTATTGCTATGTCTCCCAGAACCCGATGCCTTGTTGATTTACCCAGTCCCTGGATACTAGGTGTGAAAATAATACACAAGAGCTTTTCTTCCTCCTGAGCTTTGGTTGCTGTTACCTAGCTTAACATTCCCTTATCACCTGCTCATGCAGGCAGAATTAAAGAGAATTAGCTGCAAATCATATAAAATTCATGTACTTTTAAAGGAACCTGTTTGTTCTACTTAGAAATGCTCATTAGAGAGAGTGTCTCACATTAAGGACACCAGCTAATGGTGCTCCCTGGGAGAAGAATCAATTTACATTGCTTTTTATTGCCCTTTCTCTGTTTGCGTAGCTTTGCTTTGTGTGATAGTCCCCATTGCAGCAAATGTGTTGCCCTCAGCACCGCCTGGACTGCGTTTCGGAAAGAACAGCTCAAGTGAAAATGATGTTGGATTTTATGGAGTAAGCAGTGTTTACAAGGACTTCACCGGCATGGCCACCTGTCAACAATGTCTGGATAAATACCGCAGCGATTGGTTGCTCATGTCAAGGGAGATGGATCCTATATTAGCAGAAAAGAGAGTGAGCAAGCTAGCTCAGCTTCATCTCCAAAGGGTTTTCTTTGTGCTGTAGGGATTGCGTGCAGTCTCTGTAATGCAATGGTAAGCATCCTGTTCCACCCCACCTCCTTGTTGTTGGACTAAGAGTCCTATCGCCTCTCATCAGCATTTAAAAGAGTTGCCCAGTTCCGGACAAAATTATTTTTTAGGATTTATTATCTTGGTGGGAGACACTGTGCAAGTGCCCTCAACCCCTTTAGGAGGGTATCACACAACCAGTCATGTCTTTGATACGCAACCTGGAGAACAACCAGACCAGGAAGGAACACTTGTACGATTACCCTTTCATGTGCAATTTCTTAGAACAGGATTCTGGCCATAGACTATAATCCTCAGACTATCCTAAGCATTCTTGCTGGGCTAATCCTGCAGTTGTACTCCAAAATGAGTAACTTGGCCCATCTTTATGTCTTAGTGTTAACTATGCTAGCAAGAGTATTATTATTATTATTATTATTATTATTATTATTATTATTATTATTATTATTATTATTATTATTATTATTATTATTAAAAACTGAAGCAAGAACAGAAATTCTTGAACTACATACTTTGCTTTGGGAGGATTGTTATTTCTCCAAGTGGGTGCCTAGGCCCCCATATTAGAAGTTTGATTTTCTTATGACCAGTATCCTGCTGAGTACTTACATGAACACGACGCTGAAATAAGGCACTAGTCACACACAACCAGGCACACAACCAGCACATATATCTTACACATCAAGGGAAAGACTTGTACCGCTTGGTGTGAAAGGGATGGGTAGATAACTGAAGGTAAAATACATTTCCATCAGTGCAATATTGTGGCCCCTAAAACTCAGGGAAGTGCAAATGTTAATATAACTGTACTGTGAAGTATGATACATGAGTCAGAGATCTCATCAGATAAGAGGGTGCGACAGCAATGTCATATGTATTCACATTGCAATTTGATAGAGGAGACAGCTTTTCAGCTGTACAAGGCTGCAACCATAAAAACATTTCTACTAGCAATGCTGGAAAACAGTGAATAATGTGATTTGGGAATAATGTGATTTGCATTTTGAGGGCTTCATTTCTTGATTTCATCTTTCTAATCATTGATCTAATAATCAGTAGACTCTACCCAGTGCAAAATTGGTCTAGATGAGGGGACCCTTGTATCAGAGATCTGTGTTACCGGATGTGAGATTTCCCCCTAGATCCTGCCACATCTTGCTTACATGACCTGTTGAAATTGGGAGGGTAAGAGTAGCAAGAAAAACTGGGGGAAGTCTATCTGCAAGAAGAAAAAGACAAGCTTTTCTTATAATAAAAGCTATTGCCTACCCTCACATTTGATGTTTCTCTTAGGCTCCCTGTCCATTTGCTATGCATTTGTGGGTGTCATGTCTTTGGAAGGCCAATACATGAGATGTTTTGCTGTCTAGATGATGGTGAGAAAGGTAAGCCAAAAGATTGAGGAAGGCTGCCTTAGTAGATTTAGTAGATCTGCTAGTTTTTCTAAGCCTCATATCTTCAATAGATAGATGTCTGAAAGGATTAAGATGGATTTCTCCTACTCTCATTCCTCTGGCTATGCTACAAGGACTTGGGGCTGGCCAAACACAACTTCCTAACAGAGTTGAAAGACAAGATCCTCCAAGAATCCTGGGGTCATAATAGAGATACCATCATATACTGTCTTGTTGGTTTTATTTGGGAAAACATGAAGAAGATAAAGAAGTTACACTGCCTAAGTGGAATAAGAAGACAACACACATTGCATGCACCTTCCATATAGAAAAGTTGACCATCTCTAGCCATTTCATATTGTTTCAGCATTCCCCTATAGATGTGGGCAGCACGTCAGTGCAGGGAGTGAAGAGTTTTCAATGTAGAGCACACAGCTCTTACCTCGAGCCCATTGGTGCTGCTCCCTCTCTCCCATCCAACACCACAGGTATAATTATGACATTTGAAGAACAAATGCACATCCCTATAACCATGTCCCCAAGGTCAGCCAACTATGCAGGCAGCTGTGCCAATCATCATCTTCATTTACATGGATTTGCGGATGGAAAGAAAGAGACAGCAGGAGCATCAGCAGCACTCAGCATTGCTACAATACATTGCATAATATCCAGTTTACTGAAAGTTGTAGAGCTGGATAATTGGCAAAAGACAATGGCATGGATGGCATCTTGTATGTTAGAGTATGGAGAATCCTGTGATGACATTTAAAAGGGGAAAGGGAGCTTGTTCCCAAAGAGCAGAAGACCATCAGCTCAAGATGTCCCAGGAATTTCTTTCCCCAGTAACATGGAGAAACTCATTAACAACATTCTAGCAATTTTTATCTCTGCTAGAAGCAGGCCTTTTGTAAAGCTAATGGGTTTATATTATATTCCTGCACCATTGCTCCACCCTAAGACACATTTAGTTTGATAGAGTATTTACAGTTGTAACTACTAGAGAGAACTGTAGCAGATAATTCTAAATTCTTAATCAACTTACAAATCCCAAGATTTATGACAATTTAGAGTGTTATCAAACTGATTTACCTGTGGAGAATGGTTGCAGCTAATAAAAGTGTGAGTCCCTGAGAGCCATTGCAACATTCACCACCTGAAGCGTCTGCCTTGTCCAAATAATGTACCACCAGATTAACTGGTCTGCCCAGATGCCAAGACCATCTTCACAAATAAATTTAAATGGGTGGCTACTGAGGGAGAAAGCTTTTTGATGGTGATGTACTGTTGTAAATGCTTTGCAAGAGAGGTGACTAATCTGGGTCCTCAGCACTGAAGTACTATCAGTAACAAACAGATGACATTTCAAACAACAACAACAACAACAACAGGGGTTTCAGTCCTTTTGTTTTTAGAAACTGAGTGATTAGCTTTCATATTCTTAATAACAAAGAGTCTTGCCTAAGAAAACTAACAAGTTTTATTTAGGATGAACTTTCATGTACATAGAATGTGCACATTCATCTATAAACA
>NC_135785.1:240391044-240501044 GCF_051106095.1 Pogona vitticeps | reverse complement strand
TTGGGTAAAAACTGTTCTTGAATCTGCTTGTCCTTGCTTTCAATACCCTGAATCTCCTTCCTGATGGTAATAGTTTTTATATATATATATAAAATATATCTCCTGACAGTAGCTACGTGTAGCTCATAAGCTTCAGGATTTCCAACCTCCTTCCTCCATTTTCTTATCCATTTTGTTAGCAAACCATACAATAGCCCTGACAATTAGTCCAGCTTTCCATAATGCAGAGAGGGAGGATGGGGGGGGGGGGGGAAGAAACACTTAGGTTACATGCCAAATACATCCAAATAACCACCCATGATTTCAGGGGTATTTATTACTAAGCAGACATATTTGTCATTACACAGTTGGAGAGTTCAAGATTGATGGTGGGATTTGAAGAGATACTCTCAGCTCAATAGTTTCTACCAGGTAGGTTCATACCTGCATGTCCACCATTGTTTGCTGGCTGTACCATCCAGGGATGATACACATGAGACAACCTACATCGCACACTGCAAGTCGAACTTTCACATCCGGTGTTTCCCAGGACATCTGTTGTGAATGACTGAGTGTCGAGTAAACAACTGAGTGTTGAGTAAACAATGATAACAGTTGTGTGAAAGCACCTCAGTTGATCTGGCTGGCATGGTCAATCATCAGGGATGATGAAAGTTGTAGTCCAAAGCATATGGAGGATACCAGGCTAAGTAAGCTGTGGAATAGTGAGAATAATAAAAAAAAAGATGGGACTCTTTCAGTAGCTGTTATAATGTCAGATCTAGATTTTGGACAAGTCATTCTTCTTCCTGGTGCCACTACCACCATCACTGATGTCAGCATATTCCCAGCATGTCAACCCTCCATGTTGACTCTGAGCTATGGAGTGTCAGATAAAGCACTCAGGGACTGACGAACAAGATATACCAGAGGAGGACAAAGAAAGGGACTGTTTTCATTCTCTCCTTAGCACTTGCCAGGTTTAATTCCTTCATAATTCCTCTATCTGCTGCATCACAGGGAATTAGATGTCATGTGGCGACCCAACGAGATGGGTTTAATTTTGAGAGAAAGTTGCAATTAGATAAAGAGTGCAAAGTCAATATATGAGTAGTGTATGGGTGAGAACCGAATGCATGTGAGTGAGACCAGGTAAGAGAAACGATCTTTGTCCTTTGGGCAGCTTTCCACCACCACCCGCCCCCACCATAGCCTTGTCACCAAGTCAACCAGTTCCAGCTGGGAAGAAGCAGATTATTTATCTCCAGGGGTCAACCTTTTTCAGATGACCCAACTACCTCTAAATGAATCGATGTACTCAATCTAGATATAGTCTTGCAGTATCATTCATACAATGAGCTGATTCACAGGTAAGGTTCTAATGCACAAGGTGAGAAGAGATGCCCCATCACATCACATCAGTCTACTTTTTATGTGTGTGTGTGTGTGTGTGTGTGTGCATATGTATGTATGTATGTATGTATGTATGTATGTATGTATGTATGTATGTATGTATGTATGTATTCACACACATATATACATATATACATACATATATATATACACACACACACACACATATATATGCACATGTGTGTGTGCATGTATATATATGTGTGTGTGTGTATATGTGTGTGTATGTGTATGTATGTATATATACATACATACACATACACACACACATATATATACACACACACACACATATACATACATACATATATATACACACACACATACATAGATACATACATACACACACACACACACACACACACACACACACACACACACACACACACACACACACATATGCACATGAATCACCTTGTCCTATCACAGAGAATGGCTTCAATCCAGACTTAATCATACTGTAAGAATAGGTTTGGCTTAATCTACTTTGGCTGCAGCAAGCTATGGGGAAAGCTCTTGCCAAACTTATCTCAAACTCAACCAGAACCACTAATGCTAAAGGCATGGGACACTAGTATAGCCATTGCACTTCTAATTTCACTGTTATTTTTCCCATCTCCTGCCACTGTGAGTAAACCCTCCCCATGTCCCACACCCATGCAATAAATCATGTCCCAAATGTTTTTCTCATATAGAGATGCTCTGTGCACTGTACTCCAAATTTAGTCATTCAGCTATCATATATTTTGGTTTTAGAGATTTTAAGTGCTTTTTAAAGTACTGTAAGTCAGCTTGGACCCTTTGGGAGAAAGGCCACATAAGAATATTTTAAATAAATAAATAATAAGAGATTTAAATGATTTTAAAGTATTTGATTGGTTTAGATTCTTTTGATGTGTTTATTTATGATATCCCACCCTGGGAAGTGTTGATATAGGGCAAGTGAGAAACAAACAAGTTATTTCATCTTGGCCATAATAATTGATTGGTTGAATCACTAATTGGATATATAATAGCAGAATTTGGAAAAAGATCCCCCCCCACGCTTTTTAAATTACAACTCCTAGAATCCCGCATTCAACAGGGAGAATGTCGACTTGGAAAAAATTCCCATTATTGTAACAAGAAAAGTAATTCTCCCACGCTGGGATGGAACCGAGGTCTTCTGAATCCTTGCCCAGCACTGGAACCGCTACATCACACTTTCCCACATTGTGTCATAAAGTATATAGTCATATTATAACATTCTCTGTTTCTATAGCTTGAGATGGGCGCAAAGCCTTAAATGGTAGAATAAGAAAGGCAAGGTGTGCGCAAATATTTGCAGCGGGGGCATGTAGCCAAAGCTTCGACGTATTCTCGTTTTTCGTCTCGGAGGCCCTCTGATAGACCACGCCGTTCAAACGCATGCACGCGAGTTTCAGGAAAGGTTTCTCTTCTATTTGCCCGCGCAGCCTCCCCGTTGTTGGAAGGGAGGAAGGTGATAAGCAGCCCGGTGGCCTTTTCTAATCTCTGCCTGATAGAATTCACTCGGTGGGTCGACAGGTTTCCCAGGCTAGAGGTTTAAAATTCAACAATCCTAGACACTTGTTGATTGAGCTTAAACAAACGGGAGGGAAAGCGGCGCCCCGCCAGCTGCCGGTTTCCTCGACGGGGAGGACAGTCCTCCGCTCCGACACCAGCCGGCCCTTTCCCCTCCCTCCCTGCCCTTTCCTTCCCTCCCCAGCTACTTTCCTGGCCGCCCCACCCCCACCCGAAGCAGAGATTTCAAGCTGAAGCTGAGCGCAAGGCGCTCCACTGGAATTATTCCGAGGTGCCTTCAGGAAGCACCCACAACGCAATCTTTCCTGCAGGGATGTTTTACAAAGGGGTCCAAGGGGTCCGCGAGGAATCACGGGCGTGGTTTGTCGCCATGGTGAGGTCAGGGTCAAACCAGTTCAAATATACAGTATGTACTCGTCTCTTGGTGCCGAGATGCACGCAGATCTCGCCTTTAAGCAAAGGCATAAGAAATGCGCATCACTTTGCCCCTTGAGAACTAACAGGGAACCTCCATTAAAACTGTAACGATTATGACGACAGCGACTCACTTTTCCGGTAAAAATGGTTTGTAGACCGGGCTCGAAAAAACAAAGTTAGCTGCATTATCGACACTCGGGCAGAAAGATACCCTTGGGTTTTACGCTTATTTATTTTGAGAGAAGCACCAGAACGCTCTCTTTACTTGAGAACTGTCTCCTTCCAGCTATAATTAGTGATTGTACCTCTCCATCCCGACTCAGTCTACGAAGTTATTGTTATAACAGCCCAGAAAAGCCACGTTATTGGTCAGGAAGCAGTTATTGCTAGTAAGTCAGAGGAAAAGCAATACACCCTGGACACGCTCAGACAACCTCTCGCTTTAATGCTGTCCGGTATTCCACTTTCCAGACACTCAGAAATCCCTTCCGTTAATTACACCCACGTTGCACTTTGCACATGCTCAGGAAGCCTCTTTGCTTTGATTGTTATGTTCCCCGTTCTAAGCACGATTCTTGTTGCTTCTTCCTTCCGACTCAGCTGCGGTTAGGAACCTGTTGCAAAGCGCCTATTTCTGACAGGATGATTAATACTCCTCGGATCTTTGTTTGCTGGGGGGTGAGCAAGGTCATGGGAGCTGATCCTGATCATTCTGAGAGGGGCTCCGAAATCGGCACTACACAACCTTTCCTAAAGGGCAAGACCTTCCCCTAAATGGCAAGGGGGCAAGACCCACCTTGGATGGATCTTGTTTACAGCAGCCTTTCCCCAAAACTTAACATTCGGCATCACACAGATTCCAAATTTTAGGGGATGAGTCACCCTCCCTGTTTGGATCAGGAATTCTGCGTTAAGAAGGGAAACACTCTAAGTCACTTCCGAGCGTACAAAATAAGAAGCAAGCCAATCCATTTCTTCAGAGGAAGAAAGCGAAAGAAAGGCTAGGGTCCCAAGTTTAAGGAAGGATGCTTCTCATTGGAAAAGGGCCGCCCAATGAGGCCCCGATCCCTTCTCACGTGGCTTGCCAGGGAGCCAATGGAAAACTCCCCCAGGTGTCCCGGTCCTCGGGGCTTCTTCAGCACCTCGGGCAGGTGAGGCGAACCTGTCAAAGGCTGAGCCCGAGGGCTTGGGGCGGGTGCCGCTCAGCGCCTGGCTCGCCCGCTCGCTCGCCCTCTTCGCGATGAACGCCGAGGACCAGTACTACGCCGCCAGCCAACTCTACAAGGAGGCGTGCGCCTTCCAGAGAGCGCCGCCCCAGGATTTTAACAGCCAGACCCCGCCAGCCTGCCTGTACATGGGCCGGCAGCCCCAGCAACAGCCTCCGCCGCCTCCGCAGCCCCCTTACCCCAACGTTTTGGGAGCCTTGGAACAAGGCAGCCCGCCAGACATTTCCCCCTACGAGGTGCCCCCTATCACGGAAGATCCCGGCATTTCCCACCTCCAACCCCACCCGCACCAGCACCACCACCATCAACACCATCATCCGCAGCTCGCTCACGCGCACCAGGAAGCGCTCCCTTTTGGAGACGGGACGGACCCTGGGGGGCTCGAGGAGCCGAGGGCGCCGTTGCCCTTCCCTTGGATGAAATCCACCAAATCGCACGCCTGGAAAGGACAGTGGGCTGGCACGGGTAAGGAGAGACGCCTTCCTCTTCCTTTCGGTCCCCCTCCCTCCCCTCACCGCCCCCGTCACTCCACTTTCTGTTTTGAGCCCCGCGGGAGAAGAAGGCTGCTTGCATCTCGGAGAGAACGCGCTTGTGGCCTTCAACGTGGCAGGCGCAGCGCCTGGAAAAGTTACTCTTGAGACCGAAAACTCCCCGAATCCCCGAATCGCACAGCCAAGGGCCATGTGGACAGGATGGGTTCTGGGTGTCAGAGGTGCCAAAAGTAACTTTTCCGAGCAATGCAGTAACTTAGTACCTGGCTGCCAAGTCAGGAAAAAAAGGCATTTCCAGTCTGGCATGGAAGTGGGGCCTTTACAAAGGACGCTGGAACTCGAGGGGGATGATGACGGGGAGCCCCTGCAAGTTTCTCGCCAGCCATCCCGACCAGATTCCCAGAAGGATCCCCTGCTGTTCTGGGCAAAGGGGGTCCGACTGTGTCCAGGGGAAATTTCTGGGAAGGTGAACGTGCTCCGGATTGCGGCTCATTCAAGAGTGCCACCGACACCAAATCAATGGTGTAACAGGGAAAATGGCCCTGAAATGTGCTCCCTTCAAGAATTACACACACACACACACAATTACCGCCTTGGCTTGTTTTTGCGGAAACATACTAAAGGGAAAACTCTTTAACAGAGAGAGAGAAGCCTAGTGGTGTATTTAATTATTTTTAGGTTAGAGAGTTCGTGTTTTGTGTTCATACGGAGGGAGTGGCTTCTTGAGAAACCGATGTGTAATACTTGACTGCCCAGGGATCCGCTCCTTCTGCAGAGGGGGTCCACGGGCTGTCACCCAGATGCCCTGTCATCTGATCATCGGTGTTTCCAAGCACTTCAGTTTCTGGATTAGAGGTGCGGTCGCGTTACTGACCACAGACTTGGATTCTCGCGAGGAAGGGGAGGTCTGACCTCGTGCAACTTTTCTTAGAAACTTCCAAGCTGTTCTTATTCTCGTGTCTACTCTCCATTTTGGATTGCAAGCTTCCACCACCCCCTCACCGCCGCCCCCCGTTTCCTTTAGCGGAGAGATATTGGCTTGCTTATTTTGACCACGTTACGAAGCATTCAGCAAGGGGAGTAAGTAATACATATGGCTCTGTGATTGTGGGTCTGCGAGCGTCAGAATCGGGCTGAGTTCAGTGGGGCTGACTTTTAAGCCGATATGCATAGGTTTAAATGACTCTCGAATTCCAAAAGGCCATTGTGTCAGATCAAGGCCCCACAGAAAAGCAAAGACATTCCTCTTCCGTTGGGCTATAATAAATCTTGAGTGTAGCGTGGTCAGGATTCAGGAGACCTGGGTTCAAATCCCTGGCTAGGCCTTGCAAGCTCACTGGGAATAGCAAAGGTGAACCTGCGCCTTCGACATATGGGAAATCTCGAAAACCCAACAAGAAATCGCGAAGGGTGAAGAACGAGTTAACTGTTATTGATCATCCCTTTCTGTGAAGCCACCAACCTACAGGCAAAGAAGGCGCCCCACCCCCCTGGTAGAACCAGCAACTCATTAGCTGGCAATTGTAGTACAATCTTGACTTCTAAATCTACGGAAGCAAACTGCGGAAACCCACTGAGAATCTGGTTCCATTTGGTTTAGGTGTAGCCTTGAAGGAGTGACTCCGGCATAAGCTTGGAAAGCGTTCTCTCTTGATTGCAGATTTCCATGGTCCTCTCTCATATCCGTCTGGTTTAATCATAGTGGTAGTAAACTGTGCATATTCTTCAGACACATGCGAAGCGTTGTTTCCCTCATCGCCAGGAATCCTTAAAACTAATTAGAATAGGGCTGCCTGGCAAATATTTTGAAGGAGACGATTAGTGTGTTGTGTATTGTTAGAGCCCAACGGAGAACGAATGTCCAGGCTCTTTAATGCCAACAGTGCCAATTTCTTGTGGGGAGAAGGGGGTCTATGCATTTCTTTATCCGATGCGATTAGGGTAGATGGGGAAATCCCTTTTATATTCAATTTTCACTCCCTTCCTAAATGAACGCCGTACTTCAAAGACCATGGACTTAAAGCAATTTACTCAGTTGTAGTTGACTTACTTTTGCTTTGATATATATATAAAGAATGCTCGTGAAAGAAAAAAAAAGAAAGTTATTTCAGTCTTCCAAATTCCGGTTAAAATAATTTAAAATCCCATGGCTATTATTAGCTAGTTGTGGGTTTATAAATTAAATTTCATCCGGTGTGGGTGAGGCTTTTTCACCCGCGTTTGCCAGAGTAGCACGAGGATCTGCGTCGGTAGCTAATAGCTTGCTTGGATACCTGCTTTGGTGCGGCTAATGAACAAAGCCAAGAGGTCATCATTTAACAGAAAAGCAACCATTTCTGGCAAAACTGAGAAGCGGCGGCTTGGAAAACGTGCGCACACTGCAGCTAGGCGGTTGCGTCCGGATTTCACCACTGGAAATAAGCTCCAGATGCGCACGGTCTTAATAGGCAGCGTTACTTTTCTGGACTACCATTCCCAGAGAACAGGAGCCAGCCACTGGCCCTTCTGGCTAAAATATTCTAGGGCTGCAATGGGAATTTTTTTTCCATCTCTTCCTAACTCCAGGTCTTCGGCTTTGCTTTTGGAAATCAACTTGTTCTCAGTGAAGGGGGGTCGAAATGGATTTTAAAAGCCAGGCGTCGTGGATCGGAGTGTTGGCCTTACTGACCATCAGTGAGCAATCTTTCTGGGTCTCTAGCCGTATTGACTCAGAAGTAAAACTCACTGAGACCAATGGCATTTAGTGACCTAAACTCCTTCGTAAAGCGCGTTAAAGACGGTGCGCTATCAAGTCGCTTTCGGATTATGACAGTTTATGATTTTGTGACTTCCAAGATCCTAATAGTAAAGCGGGATTTACTTCCTATTAAACAGGCATAAGTTTGCGCCAACCGGCTTCAGGATTTCAACGTTTCAAATGCCTTGAAAATGCCCTGTGTCGTCATGTGCCCTATGACTGCACACAACAAACAACAACTTTAAAGTGTGAGTAACTAAGTAGTTAACTACCAAGCATTATTCCTGAAGGTAGAAAATCTTTCTCGAAAACCCTCCGCTCCCTCTCTTGACTCCTGAAACCCAACAGATAGCGATCGTAAATATCCTTTTGAGATAGGTAATTGTGGAAAGAAATCAATATACTGTATTAAAAAAAACCTGCAAGCCCATAATCATAGTCTTCCTTTGAAACCCCCTAAATTCCTTAAAACTGAATCGGGACTAAAATGTATAAGATAGATCTGCTGTATGCGGCTGACAAGGAATTAGGGTTCACCTTCCGATTCTGAACGTGCAAGTTAAGTCACACTTTTGCTGAAAGCAAAAAATATACAAGCACAATTAAAATATCTTCACTTTTGCGCATGCCTCTTAGCATGGCCTGTACTAAAAATGTGCTATGGGTGCAGAGTTTTGGAAGAAGCATAATATTAGGAACGCAGACAAACCGATCAGTCTGTGAAAGCAGAGATCCAATGACAGCCTGCGTGGATTACCAATCGGAATCCAGGCGCGCATTATTCCTTTGGCAAAAAGGTGCGCTGGTTACTTTGGCGACTGATGGAGATGCGCGTGTTCCCGAGGATTCTCTGTTTGTACCTAAAGTGAGCAGGATTATCTGCTAATCACACGACGTCCCTATATCCCTATAAAGCTGGACCTTAAGTATTAAAAGGCCAATTTCAATGGAAATCAGGAGCTGAGCGGCACAGTATCTATTCAAGGCCAACCGAGATTCAGCCCTTACTCTTCGTGGACGTGTTTGGCCTTTTCGTCTTACACCAAGAAAGGCAGCAAAACTTCCTGGCGTTTCCAACCTGCAGCCATTCAAATACAGAGATCCTCAGAACCCATTTATTTTGAAATAAACCCAGTAGAAACTCTAAAGAATCCCCCACCTCCTTTAACTCATACGTGCTAGGATGTGAAACAAAACAATTTTTAAAAATAATAATAATTTAAAAATAAATGTATAATAGGGTGTTTTCCAACCCTCAACGGAAATTCCAGTACGTTGAAGTTTAGGAGCGTTTAAGATCCATAGGAAAATTAAATTTCTTGGAGTGCTGGGTCTTTCTGACATCAGTGAGAATGCTAGTGTTTCCACATTAGGAGGTCTACTTTCCCCCAAATGAAGTCAATCTGAACAATTAGATCCTTTCGCTTCCCCTTTGGTGGGCCATGGCATCCTGTCAAATGTGATAGGATTGAGGGGGTCTGTTGTTTTGGTTGGAGAACAACCCTACTCCTTTGGCAATCAATCAGTTGATTTGCTGGGGCTTTTGAGGGGGTGATACTTGCTTTTTGTTTAAAAAAAACCATGCACAGGGCCCTTGACATTAAGTTCGGGATATCGTTTGCAGTTTTTCCAGGTGAGATTTGGTAGACTTTGCAAGAAAATACAACTCCGAGAGATAAACTGTTAGTCCCCTGGTGCAGGAAGGTTACACTGGATTGGGACCCAATAAATCCTATTAAATGGAATTGGATTTGTTCCTTGCAGGCACGTAACCAAAAGTCGCAAACCAGGTGGTGACCCTTGACAGCAAATTTATAGCTAAAGGCAGTGGTGGCCATATTGGGCCTAGGACAAATTCCCAAATATTGTGTAAGCTCTACTAGACTGGTGTTTTTTTTTTAATCGTGGGGGTGAGGGTGGGTGGGCTTGAATTATTATCACAACATGGAATTTTCGGTTCAGAAGGGCTGGTCCTCATTCCAGCACTTCTGTGGTCCAAGTTTTTCAATAGGACAGCAGTACCACATTTTGGGTAGAATTCGAAACCGGAGGTAAGCGAGAGTGTTAAAAGAGATCTTTTTCTTTCACGGAGCAGAGAGGAATACTGGGAACGCAGGTTGGTTGGGGCGATAGGTAGCAGCGTAGGAAGTTTCTGGGTGGTGGGAGTTTTCATAGGCAATTATAATTTCCAAAATGGTCCCATTAAAATGAACCATCAAGAACTCTGATTTGTGAAAGTTATGAAAAAGTGGGGAAATTAAAATTCACTTCGCACAAGCAAATGCTTCCCAGCCTGCCACCCAAAAACTACAGGTGTTTTCAAAAATAAACATCCCAGAATTAATGACACAAGCGCAGTCCAGAATTCGAGAGCGAGAATGGTCGTTAAGGGAGCCCTTGTCCCTTGTTCGCTTTGCGCTTACTTTTCTCGATCTCATTATAATCGGTCGGAGTTAAATGCTGAGCCGAGGGGTCCAGGCCTGGCCTGTGAATTTTTTTTAAAGCCTTGATTTGATCTTTCTAGTACGTCACGCTCTGTGCCATTCCTCCTCATCCAGCCCCACAGTTTATTAACCTGGTGGTAACTTACAGTCCTCCTGCCACGTCGAGGGATTCTTCTCCAGGGAGAAGTGGAGGAACTTGACTCGCGATAGTAAGTTTCACTTCCCGGTCGCAGCTGAGCCCAGCTCCAGAAGAGCTGTTGCGGGGGAAACCTTCCTGTCTTTCTGGCTCAACAATGTTATCGAGTCCTGCGTCCTGCGCTCTCCAGGTCGCGCCTTTCTGTAAATATTGCATTAAGGGCTTTGTTCGAATAGATAGCAGGAAAGGGGGAGGCGGGGGAGGGTCCCCTTCGCATTTTCTCACCCTGAGAAATGACAGTGGAAAAAGGCCTTCACCTGTGGTCAGATGGTGCCAAAACAGGGAGGCAAAAAAAAAGATGCCAGACAAAAACAGAAAAACTCACGTGGTCGAAAAGAAACACTCAGGGAAGCTGAAATAACAAATCTTTTTAAAGAAAATAATTTGATTCGTATACTTCTGTGAATTTGTATAGGCATCAGCATTTTATCAGACTTCTGAGTTGACATCTGTAGGTTAGTACTATAAATAAAATATGAACAATTTGTATTTTAGCACTTTTAAAGACCAATATATTTTAAAATATGTTAGTTAGTTAGTTAGTTAGTTAGTTAGTTAGTTTGTTTATTTATTTATTTATTTATTTATTTATTTATTTATTTATTTATTTATTTATTTATTTATTTATTTATTTATTTATTTAATGTGATTGAGGTGGCCTTCTGTCCTCTAAACGCATGAAATGTTATATACCCAGTCAGCCCGGAATTCCCTTTCCATTCCTTCTCTGGCTTTTTAAAACTATGCCTGGTGAAGAGATCAATCCATCTTCAAAGCTTGCTCACGCTATGGTGCCTATTTGGGCCGTCCTAATGAAAGCAGTGTCTGTCCCGGATTTTAGATTCTTCTTATGGATCAGCACGGCGAACTTCCTTACTATTGTTTGCAGTCTTTTACACTTTTTTACCGGAGTTAGGCCCATTAAACTCAGCAGAACTTGACGTCTGAGTTGACAGGTTGAGGGTTAGAGCATCGGCAATGCTAAGCGCGTCTTCGAAGAAGTAAATCCCATAGAGTGCAGTCCGACGGATAGAGTCTGCACAGCATAAAGAATCAATGGAAGAAAAATCTACAAACTCACTGAAAATAAAGGGAGCACCTGTACAGAAGGAAGGAGGTCGCACAGCTCCCTGAAGTTTGATCGTGGGGCAACAGACCTTTATTGTGGCCAGTTCAAGAAAGGAAACGATTCTGATCCAAGGCTGCAATCCAATATACCTTGACTCTGGAGAAATCTATCAGCCGTTATACCTAAACGACCAATACTTGGATGTAAAAGCTGCAATATGGAACGATCATACAAATTTTTGATAAAGAGTTCCTTCGTAGATTTCCTCCTGTGCGCAGCTTGTGCGTAATTGTAAACTTTCTCTTTAGATTGGATCCTCCGAAATGCCCAGTCTCGTCCTCAAGGCCTTCGCTGTGTAAAGTATGGTTTGCTTCTGGAGAAGGTTACCACCCCCATGCAGTGTGTTAGTGTAATCCTGCTGTCATATGGCTATTGCAATAAAGCATAATGGGAATTTTTCTGGAAGTCTTTCTCTCCAAATATCCAGACATTTCCAGATGCACTCCCTAGCATGCGCTCTGTAGATAGACAGGCAGATAGATTTATGGCGCGCACACCCCTGTTCATGTTTACACCCAAAAAGGTCTCTGTTTGTTCAGTGGAGCTTACTTGAAAGAAAGTTGGTGTAGGATTGCAGCCCTAGGTATAAATGTGAGACGTCTGCATGGTGTCTTTTGGCCAGAATAATACTTTAAAGTTGCATGCCAAAGAAAATCTTCATAGGTTTAATGTTTCAAATTTAGTTCAAATAGGTAGGAAGAATCGTGTATATTACCTTGAGCTCCCGGTAGGAAACGTTAAAAATAAATGAAATTATTCATGGTTCTCATAATTGATTCATCATTTAAAATTAATTGTATGAGGTCCCAATCTTTCTGCCTAAAGGCCAGAACTGAGACCGTGTGCTCAAGATTTTTTTTGAGTACCAGAGTAGACAATGCTCTATGATTAACTGTATTTTCTACTTTTCCTTATTCTGTAAAGAGAATTTGCTGAGCAGCACCACCACAGTTTGGAGGAAATATGTAAGCCAAGTTAGGAACAGTTAAGCCTAATTGACCAGTACAAATTTTATCAGTCCAGAGGCCTTAAGACATTTGGGCTACAAGCTGTCTCTAACCAGCTTGGCCCCCCCAGGCACTTTGGCTGAGGATGATGAGTATTGTTGTCAACATATCTGGGAAAGGAACACTGTGTGTGTGTTGCAATAGAATTAAATCTGGTTGTTTTCATTTGAGGTAGTCTGAGCTTTCCCACTAAAATTCTTCATAGACATTGCCAAATGTTCGAGGAATCTTTTTGATTTCTATGTTATATTTTGATTTGACATGCACAATATTTTGATTGCTGTCTTGGGACATGGGGGTTTTCATCCATGATGGTTTTAAGATAGCTTGGCATGCCTGCAGTCCTAGATCCTATTTGTTGAAGTCATATTTGATGTCTGTCAATGCTTATCAGCAAATGCCAGTGAGTCTACAATAAGTGAACTGAAAGGTAGTATTTCACTTTCAGAAGTGCAGCTTTGGAAACTGAAAGAAATATGTTCAACTCTGGATGGTCTAATTGAAATTTTTAAGAGGGGCAACCTTGACATCAGTTGCTGGTTTAATCTTAACAGTAGAGCTGGAAGGGACCTTGTGTTACTGATATTCAATCCAGAATTGGCTTATATTCACTTTGGCTGGCTTGAAGGCTTGCTTCAGTTCACACCTGAATACATTATATGTATGAAAGCAAAATGGAAAATGTATGGGGCAATCACATCTTTACAAAAATATGGAGGATGAAAACCCATTCATCAGTGTTCACAATTCATGAACGTATTGATGGAAGAATCAAAGTATTGTTTTTCAGCTGCCTGGTTTATTCATTATTCAAATAAAACACTTAGCAACCTATTAAATCTGTAATTAAGTTTCATTGCCAAGGATTAAACCTACTTAAGTACAGTGGATTGTTTTATGAGTATGTTTGTACACTAAATATGACTAGGATATAGGGTTTCTACTACCTTAACAGTTTGAACTGAAGAGTAATTTTCACTGAGTTATGCGGGATTTACTCCTAGATAAATTGATTGCAATCTTTTTCTTTTATTTATTACATTATTTTCTAAAACCAATGAACAACTGAAATTCTCAGTTGATGTGTGTGTGTGTGTGTGTGTGTGTGTGTGTGTGTGTGTGTGTGTGTGTGTGAGATTATTTATTTATTTATTTATTTCATTTTAACCCTCCCCCCCAAGACTGATGTTAAAACAGCTGGGTGTGTGTGTGGATACAAGACATGGCCTTTTCCGTGGCTGCTCCTAGGCTGTGGAACCACCCAACAAGTTAGGCTGCCCTCTACTCTCCAAATCACACTTCTACTCTCATTTTAAAGACAGATTTATTCAGCCAGGATTTTGGCGATTGATTTGCTGCTAGACAGAGTGAAATACCTATGATAATTAACTTCAGGGCACATCATTGTAATTTAGGAAGATGTGCATATCCACTTAGTTCATCAATGTCTGTTGGCTAAACTTCATTATACCTGCATTTCATGTAGAATTTAACTGCTAAATGCACTGGTGTGGATCAGCTGCCCTACAACATGTGAAGCAGATCCAAAACCCATAGTCTCTTGGGAAGGGATTCTACTAGGTTGCAGTAGAAAATGGAATGGCTGCTATGTGCTGTAGTGCAACCTTGTTTGTCCATGGTAGCTCCAGTGTTCCATCTGTTTCTCATGTCTTGCTGCCAGATATGAGAATGTTAACCCTAGTGCTCCCACAGTATTTACATCTTCCACACTCTCCTATGCACATGACTCACCAGGTGGTTGGTTCCAGTGAGGGTTGAAAGATGCTTTGCAACTGACTAGGTAGAAAAAGAAATGTAAGCACTGTCACTCACTGCAATCAAGGAGAATAGAACCCAAAGCCAGTTAAGGTATTTTAGCATATAATGCACAAGGTTCCCCAGGTGGTTTCCCCCATCCATAACAAATATAGTAACTTATAAGTAAATATGTTATTTATTGTTTGTCTCTGGCTGGCTTTGGATTCAATGATTTATCAAAGGCAGATTTGTACTGGGGGTGAGTGAAACAACAATTGTACAGTGGGATCAGCATTCTAATGGTCTGCTACTCACAGGAGTAATCAATTTTCATGAACACTACAAACGCACATTCACTGCTGGTGTGAAGTTCGAAACAACTCAGGGCCTCCTGGTTCCTATGCACTCATATGGTGATCTTAGAGCCCTGCCTGTCATATACTTTCCTTCCTTTTCTTGCAAGACACATACATGTAACCATAATATTAAATATCAGTTACCACAAACATGATTGCAAAATGAAGTGTGGGCTCAAAGTTGCTTGAACTCCCAAATAAATATTTTATATGCATATAGTATAATCTCAGGATAAACCTTCATGTACACATAGGAATGTAGAGACATGCACATATAAAAATATTTCAGCTCTAAACCATGATAAATGTAATTGAACAGAAACAGTATGAACAGTACAGAGCATTTAGGTCTATGAGACACACAAGGAATGGTTTACCCTTGCCAACCCCACTGAATTTCCATAGCTCAGGAGTTATTTCAATCCACATCTCCTGAATCTCACTCCAGCCACACTGGATTTCCCAGTTTAGGGAAATTATCTTGGAAATATTAGTTGTGCAGGAAGGATATTAATCCTTATAATAACTGATCACAGCTGTGTAAATATTGACCATAGTTTTCAATGGGTAATGTGCTCTTTGATTCCCATAATAATTGTTATTTGATATATATCAGAATATACACAATGATGCAATCAGAATTTCACAAATTATGCAATCTCAAGCAATGGCTACATTTTTGGGTCCCTGAAGCTTGAACTGTTATGGGGAGCCCTTCACAACCAGCAACAAACTCTGGGTAACTACTGTTACTGTTTCTTCTTCAAAGTTTTTTCCATGGCGGATTACCACAATTTTTTTTAAAATGTGAATGAAAGTCGCTTTGGGGACCCTTCCAGGATTATGGGCCCTGAAGCTTAAGCTTCATTAGTTTCATGGCCTTGTGTTGATCCAGATGATAACCAGCCACATGGAAGCAGATTAAATCAAGCTAAGGTGGAAGTTGACACTTTTTGTATATTCACTGTTTGTTATTTGCAAATGAAAAAATGCACACATACTTTTTTGCAAGGCAGACTAATAGTGGCTCCCCTTTGAGAGAACAATAAAAATGTTTCCTAAGTCATTCACAGGGCATCAATGAGGCAAATCTACAGTAGTAACACTGCATACATCAAAATGTAGAAGAGATGATACCCTTAGACCACTAGAAACCAAAGATTCAGCACAAGCTTTCATGAATAAAATTTCACTTCATCAGGCACAGGATAGAAAAATGATAAATGAATGTCCCAAAATAGCCATGGCACAGATGAACTTGAGGTGAGCTGGGAGCTGTGCACATCCGGGAACCATCATTTTTTTGTAAAGGCTTAATGGGGCATCTGCTGTCTAATGCTGCCTGTTTACTAAGAAAAAAGTCCTGGTGTGTTAAGTGTGTGACTTCACACACACAGCTAAACATGAGTAGGAGATCCACCTACATCAGCTAAACAAGTACTCCTGGTATAAAAATATAACTTGGAAGAAATACTTTAAGTATTAATTTTAGAAATGGTGGTTCTAACCAGGATCAAGCAGCATGTCTATTTAAACTATTGCTAGCTCTCAGGGTAATTTATATAGCAAATGCTAAGAAACCTTTGAGTAATTAGGTGAGTATTTTTGTGTGAAAGGCCTGTGAAGTGTACTGTATTCAGTTTTCTGGTCCTAAAGAACATAGTCTTGGATTTCAAATTCCTTAGTTTTCAGTAGAGAGAGCTCTTTGACAACAGACTCCATATCTCCTTCTAGTGAGACACTAAGTGTAGGTGATTTCAGCTTGAAGTCTGCCCACCTCCTTTACCACTGTATACTGGTAAAGCATTTGAATGAAAAGCCAAATGTTTTCTGAATTGCTGAGGCTACTACAGTACTTGGTACAAGTTGTAAGTTATTTTGAGCAATCTGACGGGTACTCCCAAGACAGAAGAAAGCCATGGGATGTACATCAGTGTCGACTCCACTTTAGATAATCGATCAATGGATCTACTCCTATTGGGACTAGTGACTGGATTTAGTGTTTTGGGGGGGCACCCTGTGAGAGTGTGAAAAATCCCCACCATATACGTAGGACCCAGTGTGGAGTGGCAGAGTCCAATCCTGCATGTCACCCTTCCCCCACAGGCGCATCTCGTATTTACTTGTTACTTATCCTTAGTTGTCTCCCTATGGGGTCCTTAGAAGTCAAAAAACCCCCACCGTTCCGGATCGACGGTAGATTCCACAGTAGATCTGCCAGGTCCAAAATCCAGTCAAATCCAAGTGCATGATGCAGATTATAGATATTTCGGAAGACATGGGAAATTCGATCCAATGCAAACTAAACAGGAAGTAACTGACTGAGTCAATGAGTATCTCAAGATGGCAGGAAATTGTGACCGCTGTTTGCTCTCTGGACATTAAATTATCTTTAAACAGAAGATCTGGAATATCCAATTCAACAGATCCCGTCAAATTACTTTTGCTGATAGGTTTAGCTGCACTGCTCAACAATTTTAAGTCAAGGACTTTTAAGTCAATAGTGTTTTGTTTTGTTTTTAATGCATAAATTCATTTAGGACCATTGAGATTCTCTGTCCGGGTATTTGGCAAAGATGGATTGAATAGTCTTGTTAAAAACAGGAAAGAGCCATCTCATGTCTCAAAACTAAAAAGTTATATTTAGCCTAAGCTTTCACGGACTACAGCTGACTTCAGTCAGAGGAATGTGATGTGGAAAATCGAATTGACAATCAATGTGTGTGCAATAAAATCAGTTAAATGTCAATATAAATGGGAGCATGTTCCCAACTCTCCATTTTGCTTGTTATGAAATAATCGTCAGATTTAAGTCACCCAAATAAGTAAAATATTAACATAAATACATTATATTAATTATTATATAATATTGAATCTATTAACAATATAATTAAATGAGTAAGCACAACCATATGTTAATATTATATTTAATAATATTAAATTGATTAAAGTTATATTTAAAATTATCAGACTTTCCCAAACTCATTTATGCTATGCTATTAATTAGAAGGATCCTCTTGAATAAACTAATTGATTGGGAAGGGAGTGAAGTCAATTGTAGCCGTAAGTTTTTTTCTGTAGCCCAAAGTCTGAAGTATTATTTTATACTGGAGGGGAGATCATGGGTTATTCATAGCTATTTTCAATTTTTTAAAAATTAATGATTGTGCAGTATGAATTAGAAGCAACCGATTTTCTCCCTATTAGCGCTGGTCTAACGAAAGAGCACAATGCAGGAAAAATCAACCATTTCATTGATTTCAGTAGCATTTAAGTGTAGCTTGCACGCTGCATTAATTTCAGCGGGAGTAAGACAAAGAAGTTTTTTAAAGAGGGCTGGATCGTCTCCTACGTTAGCAATACTGCCCCACAGCCCATACCACATTAAACAACTCGAAATATCCTGGGCTAGAAGGTCAGGCCGAAATCAATACACAATCAAAATTATTTGAAGCTGGCTTGCTCAAGAATCTGTTTCGGGTTGAACTGGTGACGAGAAAATAATCTGATGGGCAATTAATTTTTGCTTACGATTTTGTTGTATTTGTGGTGAGGATTTATTGTGATTCCCAGTGAAGTGGAGAGGATAGAGTGACGGACTAGGATTTTAGAGAACAGGGTTCGAATCCCCACTTGGCCATGGAAACTCGCTGAAGGTGTATGGAAGTGGCAAAACCACTCCTTCCGTATCTCACTTACCTTTAAATCCCTATAATTCGGTTCTGACTCGAGGGCATAGAACACACACATTTATTGTTGAGTCACGTGGAAAACTTTTCACAGGTGGCGCCTTATGGATGAAATAATTGGTAGATTGGTTTCACCGAAATTAATTGCGTTTAATTGGATTTGCATAGGAGTGGGACCCAATGGGTTCAGTTAAACAAGGCTTCCATTGAGAACTTACACGCCTACCTAAAAATAAGTCCCATTTGCACAGTGACACTTGATTGTTAAGAGAAATATATACCCTGCACGCCCACTTTGTGTGAGAAAGGCGACTTACAGCAAATAAATGCCATTAGAAGTGCACCACAGTTATGCTCACGTCCCTTCCTCCAGCTCATCGCAGGAAACGGAGACAGCTTCTCTAAAATGCATTTGCATAGAGAAGGTTTTCCCCAGGGTGGGCAGCTGCTGGCCATGCAGGTGTGGTGGGAGTCATATTCCCAGCGATCCCCGCCACTGGCTATGGTGCCTCGGAATGCTGGGAGACAGTCCAACAACATCTGGCAGAGTGCAAGTTGTCCATGCAAAGGCAAGGAGAACAGCATGACGGCACAGAGCGAAAACGATTAGGGTGAATTAGAGAGAATTCCCAGGAGACAGTGGCGGATTAGGACTGCGGAGAACAGGGTTCGAATCCCCCCTCGGCCACGGAAACTGGGGGTAAAACGTCTCCTTAAATTTCTCACCTTGAAAACTCTATTAAGGTCGCTCACTATCAGTCGGTTCGGACTTGACGGCACAGAACACACACAGAGAAGAGTGAATTAGTGCTCCCGCGCAGGGTTTAACCAGCCATGACACGAGTAAAATATTGGCAAGATCTTGGGGACAATCCAGTGAGTGAATGAATTAAGTTTGAAATAAAGGCTGCTGCTTAAGACTGCTATTCTCTCCACATATACTGTATACCTCTCCCATTCAACTCTATGGGACTTACGCTTGCTGTGTGCGCCCCTGTTGTCATGGAACCCAATGGAGATTTCTGGAAAACTCGTGAACCTGCATGTTTTTGGTGACCTCGGTTCCGTCCAGGATGGATTATGGCATTAAAGCTGGTTGCTTCTGGCAGGATCACGATAACGACTGCCGCAAAAAGAAATCGCAAAGAGCGAAATCGCGGTTGTGCTTAACCTGTTGCAGGAATTGTGGGGCACCTTTTACAAGTGGCAGATTTATTTCAGGATCCGGGTTCGTGGATGTCAACCGTTCTCCTCGAACTACTTCGCCGAAAACTCTGTCCGGCATCTGTCCCGCGCAGAAACGGATTACTTATTTTAGGGATTGTATCTGTTCAGCTTTCTATACTTTTTAATATTCTGGTCCTACTGGACTGCAATTTAAAGCAAAACAAAAGCAGAAGTAGATGTCTCGTTGAAACTGAATTCCGAGAGAAAAAAAGTGTTGTTGAAAAGAAACAAGGACGCCCGAGAACATGGAATCGGATGCTTAAAAATAGACACCACACCGGACATATTGTAGGGCCAGATAATGACCGAAAGGCGTGGGTAACCTGGCGTCCTTCAGATGTATTTAGGACTACAATTCCAGTAAGTCTTGATCTAGGTTGCTGGTGCCCATGGGAACTGGGGTAGTTAACATCTGGAAGGCCTCAGTTTACGACTCCCCCTCCACTTGAACGGACTCATCCAGTTTCGTGCCTGCACGCGCAGTCTTATGAATTTTCTTGGAAATGAATTGTACTATTGGGGGAGGGGTGTTATCTCGGATGTGTATACTTATTGCAGACGTAACACGTAATTCCGTTGTTGTCCCGGATATTTTCATTTCATTTCAACTGGTGGAGGGGTCATTTTAGGATCGGGGGTCCTTCTTGACTCATTCAAGGGGACAAGGCGCGATAGCCTTGGGGGTAGCCCCACCGTACGCAGAAGTAAGAATCATGTTAAGGTAGAGGAAAAAGCCGGAGGGGGATCCCTTGAGAAATGCTCTCAAATGAGTCCGTGTCTTACGTCGGACAGTGTTGTTAGACGAGAGGATTACTGGGTGGGAATGGGTGATGAATGGCAGAGAGAAGCAGAAGAGGGAAAGAGTGACACGGGAGGAAAGAAAGAAGCGAGATCACACAGAGCTGAAAGATATACTGCCTTAATTTTTTTTAAAAAAATCATTAATTGAAAGCCTCTTGGAATGGGGAAGGATATTGACGCTGGAATAGGCGCTCAGCCCAATTGTTGTAATTTTTCTTTCTTGTTTGCTTTGGGTGGTTTGGTAGCACTTCTCGGTCTCGCACCACAACCCTCCCCCGCCCCCTTTAAAGCTACCGGTTTTTCGAATTGCTGAGAAAGTTTACGGATGAGGATTTTTGAAAGAGGAAGCCAGTCATCTCCGTCGTAGCGCTGCAGCCACTGCTGGGATTTCGTACCAGCGTGGACAGTCCTTTAAAAAAAGGGGGGGGGGGAAGCGCCCCCGGTAACTGATCGAGCCTTTCATTCCGGGCCGGCTCTGGTTTCATAATGACAGAATCACATTATGGCTTGTTTTTCTCTCTGTGGTCGCCAAGATGGCAGCATCCCTTGACCCAGATTGCCACCCCCGCCTCCCCCATTCATCTAGAGCCAGGAGCACTTTAACCTCATTCCTTTCAATCCCTGAATGGACCTGTGGGTTTCATTTCTCTCTTATTGCAGCGAATTTTAAGCAATCCGGGTGAACCTTAAAAGACACGCCCTTTTTAAAAGGTTAAGATTCTCTTGTATTTCTGTAAATGAAACAGGCTGCTCAAAATATCTTTCTGACTATAAGAATAACTTTATTCACAGGTTTAGGTTGAAAGTTCCTTCCCATTCCCTTATTTAATTAATTAATTTGTTTATTTAAAATATTTTTTTACTCCGCCTTTCTCCTTAACGGGACTCAAGGCGGCTTACAACTTTTCTCTTAGTAAAAAAAAAATTGAGCGTCTGTACCGATGTTTTAACAACACGCGTGCTTATTTCCGCTGGGTCCACTATGCCTACATTGATTGACGGGTTTTTAAGAGGCCGATAACTGAGCAAGAAGAAATGGGTAGAGGTCAGCGCCCGGGAGGGCTTATGACAGATAAAACTTCCTAGTCAATCAGTTTCTTTGCTGCCTTTACTGCGAGTCCTGTGCCAGTGGATGCGCAAGGCATACCGGTCAATTTAAAAACAAGTGCAGGATTATTCCTTAGACTGACTGGGTGGACATTTTGTCAAGACGATGAGTCGATAAATTGTATCCAATCCAACCGGACTTAATCGAGTACTGTAGTTCTAGACATCAATATGTAAATCCAACTGCTGATCCGATTAGAATAAATGTGTGAAATCAGCGACTGAAGAATGAGTCAACACTTAAGGAAATGTCATTGATTCAGCGAATCTGCTCTAGTTGCCACTACCAGTTAGATTCAAGTCCAAGCTCTAGGACGTCTGTTTCCAACCCCAGGTGTAACCGCCTTACGTGGGTTGTCCCTGAAAAGGCGGAATATATATTAATAAGAGCAGGCAAAATAAAAGGGCTTTTCTGCAAGCTTCAAATACAGAAGATGGCCGGAGTTTCATCCAATTTGTAATCCTTAAAACGCACCGCCGCAGCGGTTTCTCTGGGTGGTGGTTTCCGTTGTTGTCAGGTGCCCTCAAGTCGTTTCTGAGTCATGGAGGCCCAACGCATTCATGTCCTCCAAAAGGCCCCATCCTCACCTCTTGCAAACGCCAGGTGTACTGCTTTCTACCCTATATTTGCTCTTCCTCTTTTCCTGCTGCCTTCAACTTTTCCCTCCATTATTATCTCATGTTTCCACGGTGATTCCTCACGTTTGTTTCCAACCTTGCCTTTCCCTTAGGCGGCTCCTATCTGGTGGAGCCGGAGGAGAACAAGCGGACCAGGACGGCCTACACGAGGGCGCAGCTGCTGGAGCTGGAGAAAGAGTTCCTCTTCAACAAGTATATCTCCCGGCCCCGCCGGGTCGAGCTGGCGGTCATGCTGAACTTGACCGAGCGGCACATCAAGATCTGGTTCCAGAACCGACGGATGAAGTGGAAGAAGGAGGAGGACAAGAAGCGCGGCGCCGGGAGCGGCGGAGGCGGGAGCAGCCAGGAGCCGGAGCAAGACTGTGCGGTGTCGTCGGGCGACCTGGCCGGGAAGGAGGAGGTGGAAGAGGAGCCCCCGCAGGTGGCGGGAAAGCTGGCCTCCCGGGAATTGCTCCCGGCCAGCCCCAGCGCGGCGCCCGCCCGGCGGCAGCAGGAGGCGCGGTGAACGAGGCGGGCCGGGCCCCACGCTTCCCTGCGCCGACGAGAGGCAGCCGGCGCCGGCCACGGAGCAGCAGCAGGGGGAAAAAAAGATCCCGGGAAACTCCAGGCCCGAGGACTCCGGACGCCGCCGGCTGAAAGCAAGGCGGGTCCTCTCTTCGGACGTCTACACTGCCCCCCCACTTGACTCCGAAGTGACTGCGAAGCGTCCGAGGGGGACGGTGTGGGAGGGGCTCCTGTTGTTTTTTGAAAACGGAGAGGGTTGGAAAAACCAGGATATTTGTTTACCCCGTCTTCAAATCTGCCTGTACCTTCCTTGCTTTGCTTTTCTTTTTTTTAAATGCGGTCTTGGTTAAGAACTCTTTTAAGGAAAAGCGAGTTTTATTTTAAAAGTTTCGAAAATTGGATATTTAATTTGCTTGGTAGAATAAATAGTCAACCACCGAGAGTACTGGCAATGTGCAAGAAAAGGTCTAATAGCAGCCGTCGTGCTTTATAGTAACAACAGCAACAACACACGTTGGGCAGCTCTACCCCCCACGAAGACCCCACCGTCTGACAACAGACACACTATTATGCTATTGTTAGTCGCTGGGTATTTAGGACAGTTCCAAGGAATTCAGGGGTTCTAGTCGGGAATTCGACGGTGGCGAGAAAGGACCCCGAGCCCTCCCTACCTCCGGCATCTTTTGAGGGTTAAGACCGATGCGAAGTTTGCCCATGGGAACACGGAAGGGTTAACAGCATCCGTTCTGCCCATTGAACAGGGAGGGTCCGTAGATTCAGGCGTAGCGCATGCGCCACAATCAACCGAGTCGACATGTATTTCTAGGGGACAGACGTCCCTCAGAGTTTCCTTTCCAGCAAGTACTTTTAAGCTCTATCTGGCTGTGGTTAGGAGGTTAGGAGTTGGATTCCTTGCGCAAGCTGCGCAGTCCGAGGGAGCCTTCCAGAAGAAAAGAATGGAAAACCGCTTCTATTCTCTACCTAGAAAATCCTAGAAACGGTCTCCATAAGTCAAAATTCATTGGGCGGCTCATTATTATTATTATTAAGTACGTTTAAAATTCCAAACCTGGACAGGTTTGTTGAGATGCAATCTTTAGCTGGTGCTTACTCCAAATCCAAACTCAATGTTCCTTTGAACGACAGCCTTACAGCCGAATCCTTTACCTGCATACAGAACAAGCCACAGCTAATTTCCAAGGAGTACAATTTTGCAACGAGTTTATTAATCCAGAAGTAAATCCCACTGAGGTGAACTGTGCAGACTCCCTCCTCAGAAAGTTTGCAGCTTTGGATTGCAATGAATACCTCCTCGGGAGTAAAGCTGGCATTGACAATGGGGAGTATTTCTGAGTCAGCTTCACAGAAAGTACGTAGCTTTCACTGAGAAATAAACCAGGGTTAACTGTGTAAGCCAGAGGTTCCCAACCAGATGTTCTTGGACTACAACTCCCAGACATCCCGGCCAGCACAGCTAGTGGAGAAGGCTTTTGGGGGTTGTAGTCCATGAACTTTTGAGGCCCCAAGGTTGGGAACCACTGAACTGTAAGTGATATTCCAGAACACATGTTTATAAAGAATATCGTTGGCACAACCCAGGCAAAATTAAGCATATTCGCGAAGGCTTTCACGGCCGGGATCTAATGGTTATTGTGGGTTTTTCGGGCTCTTTGGCCGTGTTCTGAAGGTTGTTCTTCCTGACGTTTCGCCAGTCTCTGTGGCCGGCATCTTCAGAGGACAGCAACCAGAGCACTGGTTGCTGACCTCTGAAGATGCCGGCCACAGAGACTGGTGAAATGTCAGGAAGAACAATCTCCAGAACACAGCGAAAGGGCATGAAAAACCCAGAACAACCAAAATTAAGCATCTTGAGCCATTCAGTTCTATCAGATTTTGCCAGCTAGATATTCTCTAAAAGTTTCATTATATAAGTACCCTCAGCCCCAGTAAGCATGACTCAAAAACATCTGAAAAGCTCTGAACTTGAGAGGGCTGATCCATGCGTTTACCCCCAGGAGCGAGACCCACTTTGATCAATGGAACCTCTTGCCAGTAAGTGCCTGCATCCTTACAGTCCCAGCATACTATCACTGGTTTCAATGAACTCCTTGTGTCTAAATCGATTTTCCTGTTGAAAGCAAAAGGACAAACAATGTAATCCACTCATCAGTTACTCAGAAGTAAGTCCTGCTTAATTCAATGAGGCCTGTTCTCTAAACTAAGCAGATACAGGTTTGCAACATTTACAGCACAATCCAGTGCTTGCCTTTTCAGTAGCAAGTCTGCTTAAAACAGAGGTGAAGGCAGCATCATATGTGATGTAATGCCAGTGTGCCATTAAAGTTCTATTTTATCTAATAACAAGTCAACCATAAAAGCTCCATGTTGAACTCCTGCGGCAGCCAGAATGTGGAAGAACTGGAGCTGTGGTAGCCTAGAGATACTGGATCTGGCCACCCCATTAGAGTTCTGAATGCCTCATGTCCTTCCTAATAGGTCCTTCCAATTGAAAATATAACTGTATTAGATAGCAGATGCTAGGAGGCACTGGAGGAGAGAAGAGGTCTCCCCTGCATCCCCTAACCTGCCTACTGCACTCAGATGTCATGCCTGGGAAGATTCAGATGCTTTTGTACCTGGAAGGAGAGGGAGCCCTTTATTCTAACCTCTGGCAGCTAATGCTTGGAGCTAATCCTGATTCCAAGTACATAGATTACTGAATGTTCCTATCAGGTGGAAGGACTTACACATTGTTTGCTCTACAGCTTTTTCTGCACTGCTTTTGCATGAAGAACGGAAGCAAAAGCTTCTTTGAGTTTCCATGACAGTGGTGAGGGGACTTTTATTTTCAGGAGAAATCTGAGCCAGTGAAAATTGCAGTATGAGCTTCTGTGTGGTTATTCTAGACCAGGAGCAGAGTCTTCTTCCAGCTGTTTCCATAACACTTCCACTGAGCTTTCTCCTCTTGTGTAGTTCCCAGATACACAGCAGTCCAGAGGTGGTGGTGGTGGTGGTTACAAGGTTTTGGTGTTGGATTGGTTTCCACAGATACATGGGATTCACTCCACTGACTTCCAGGATATTTCTTTCATCCTACTCATCTCCAAGGAGCTCTGGAGATCAGTTTCATCTTCACTGCCACTCTCTGTGGTGGGTTCAAAGGGTGACCTTGTAAGCCTACAAGGTTTGAGGAAGCATTTGAACCTAGGTCTACCTGATTGATCTCCAGCAGCCAGCCGGTTCTTTGGGTGACCCCCATGCCTGAAGGTCAAGTGTGTAACTGCAGAGGCAGATGGCACAACACAGCGGGAGTTTTTGGTGGCAGGCTTAGCTCTTTGGTGGGAACCTTGCCAAGAAAGAAGGCAGCAGGAGCTGAAGAAAACATGCAGAGGCAGCCGGACATTATCCTGAACCAGCCAGCGAAGCCTTTCTTAGCTCCTTTGAACAAAACTCCCATGCAGGTTGGCAAAAGTGATCACTTTTAAGTGATCCAAATTAAAAGCAGAGATGGAAAGTTACTTTTTCAGACTGCAGCCCACAGAATATGCCACTCAGCATGATGTGACTCTTAGAGAAAGGAGTGAGGCCTCATCCCAAGATGTCACCCTTCCTCCATTCAGAACCAACATTTCTGCTCAAAGCACATCATTGTGTGGGGAAGGGGGAACCGGTCAACAACTTCACCCATATCCCATTGGTTCCAGTGGGAAGCTTTTTTCTTTTCTTTTGAAGTTTAACTGCTGGGGAGCCAGTACTGGAAGGGTGGCAGCTCCACACTGTATCTGCACAAACGTCCCTGCCTTTGCTCTAAATCTGACAAACCAAGCCAGTTGAAAAGCAAGACCGGGTTAGTTTTTGTCCCACTAGATGGATTTAAAGTAGGCTCATTTTTGCTTTCTGCTGTACATGTGTTTAGCAGAGATTGTTCAGCCTAGATACGTGGGCTATTGGTTCTACTGCAGATCCAAAGGCGGAATATATATAAGCAAAAATGAGCCTACTTTAAATTCATCTAGTAGGACAAAAACTAACCCGGTCTCCCTCAATAAAAATTCAGTTACTCTGTTTGTTTTATCGTTTTATCAATTGTGAGACGCCTTTATTTATTTATTTTATTTATTTATTTATTTGATTTTTACCCCGCCCCTCTAGACCATGTCTACTCGGGGCGGCTTACAAAATAAAACAAACAGTATAAAAATATATAAAATCATAAAATTACATATTTCAATTTAAATCAATTAATTTAAAGAGAGGATTACCAAGATGGAATAGCCAAAAAAAAGAGAGAGAGAAACAGAGAAAAAGACTTAATTGACTGGAGGGAAGGCCTTCTTGAATAACCAAGTTTTTAACTGGCTTTTAAAAACACCCAGCGAGGGTGCCAGCCGAATTTCTGTTGGGAGGGCATTCCACAGCCGAGGGGCCACCGCCGAGAAGGCCCGGTTTCTTGTTTTTTCCTTCCGGGCCTCTCTCGGCGTCAGACCCCTCAGCCGCCCCTGCTGGCTATATCGGGTGATCCGGGTAGATCTGGGTGGGAGAAGACGATCTGCCAAATATTGAGGTCCCAAAACGTTTAGGGCTTTATAAGTGATCATTAGCACTTTGAAGTCAATGCGGAAACGGATGGGCAACCAGTGCAAAGCAGCCAGGGTGGGGGAGATATGCTGGTGTTTTCTCACCCCACTAAGGAGCCTGGCTGCTGCATTCTGGACCATCTGAAGTTTCCGCGTCAGCCTCAAAGGCAGCCCCATGTAGAGTGCATTACAATGGTCTAATCTCGAGATTACGAGCGCATGGACTAGAGTAGTGAGGGCCCCCCGATCAAGATATGGTCGCAGCTGGGCAATCCGCCATAGATGAAAATAGGCAGAGCGGACCACGGACGCCACCTGGGTTTCCATGGTAAGCACCGGGTCCAGATGTATTCCCAAGCTGCGGACCTCACTCTTTGCGGCAAGGGTCGTCCCCCCAAAGGAGAGGGAGTCACCTATGCCGCTGACGGAAGGGCCGCCCACCCTCAAGACCTCCGTCTTGTCCGGGTTCAGCCTCAATCCATTTGACTGCATCCATTCCAGTACAGTGTCCAGGCAGCGCTGGAGGGACCGGACGGCATCCACTGAAGTTGGTGTAAAGGAGATGTAGAGCTGTGTGTCATCAGCATACTGATGACACGATGCCCCACACCCCCTGATGACCCCGCCCAGCGGCCTCATATAGATATTAAACAGCATTGGGGAGATGATCGACCCTTGTGGAACCCCACAATTGAGATTCCACGGGGCCAAGACCCTCTCCCCAAGCTGTACTCTCTGGGGGCGGTCCTCCAGGAAGGAGCGGAGCCAGGCAAGTGCCAGGCCACCGACTCCCAACTCGGAGAGCCTCCCCAGGAGGATACCATGGTCGACGGTATCAAAGGCAGCTGAGATGTCGAGGAGGACCAACAAGGACATGTTGCCCCCATCGGCCTCCCTCAACAGGTCATCCAACAGTGCGACCAGTGCCGTCTCTGTACCATAGCGCGGCCTGAAGCCCGACTGAAATGGGTCCAGAGCACTGGTTTCGTCCAAGAGCGCCTGAAGCTGATCTGCCACCACCCTCTCAACCACTTTGCTGAGGAAGGAAACTTTGAGGCCCTTGGGGCACAAAGTGTCTCACAACTGATAAAACAATAAAACAGAGTAACTGAATTTTTATTGAGGGAAAAGCCTAAATCCAGGTGAGAAGAAGTAGAGATCAGAGATACGAAAGGACAGAGTAGCCTTTCCCAGCCCTTCTCCTGGTAATTTGGATCAGGGAGTGAAGCAGCCCAGGCCAATAGTTCCTTTGTCAAATCTTTTGGTACAAAGGGACCCTTTCATTGGTCTTAAATCCCAGTGGACCCACTGGGGCTTCCTTCCAAGTAGGCAGGCAAATGACCAAGAGGCTATAATTATGAGATCTCAGAAGAGGATTTTGGACTCACAGCTCAAATTGTTATAGGCTAAACTGTGCTATTTGCTTTCGAGGAAGAGTTTCTGGGGAAACGGAGAGTGACCTGGCTCCACAATGCAGCCTATGCTTTGCCCACAGAAAGTCTTCTGTCCATCCTTGGGTGTCTCCAAGGAAAGGGAAATAAGAAGGACCTCATTGTGTGACTCCAAGGAACTACGATCAGTCACTGTAGCTCAGATCCACTGGGCATCCCCTCCACCTATCCAGCCAGCAGAGACCTAAGGTCCAGGGTTGATGGGAGTTTTAGACTAAGAGAGGCACCCAGCTGGAGAGATTCTGGTACAGGCCTGTGGCCATTGTAGGGACAGCTGAACTAGTCCTGCCGTGATGCTTCAGCTCAATGCTTAGGCTGGACGGGGCTGGTCCAAAACGAGCCACAGGCTTTAAAACTCAGGTACGGGCAGAGGGGCCAGCCTTTTACCCTGTGTGTAGCAAATTTCTGTTATCACATTAACCAGCATCGAAAACGTCCACAGCAAACACTTTGCATTCGAGAGAGAGAGATGAGCAGCAGACCCCAGCCATCTTAAGGGCCCATAGGCATGACAATTTCCTGGTAAATTATGTCTACTGTACTCTAAAGCTGTAAAGCGGTCCTGTGCAGTGGCATTAAAGGCAGGGTGGCAGAACTTGGCGAGTCGTGCACAACTCGGTGCCCCCCTGGCGCCTTTCCTCCCGTGGCGACTGTTCTCCCCCTCCCGGCTCTCCTCTCCCAACAGTTACGTCAGACAGAAATGACTGGCTTATACTTTTACGGTTCTGTGAGGACTAGAACTCCACACTGGCTCTCGTGCAGATTTCGCCTGATTGCTGTCATTCCCATTTCGTCCACGCATTGGGATCGCGCGCGCGTCGTCTCGTCGGATGGGTGGGCTGAACAAGATTCGAAGGAGCGCCGGTCCTGCGGAATGGGTGGTTGCACAGCCGACAGGAACGAAGGAGACGGGGCAGGACAGAAAGGGAGAAAAGAGACACAGAGCAGTCTGTCAAGCTCATCCGTGTACAAGACACTCGGGACGCCATCCAACTAAAGTTAAGGGATGTTTGTGCCATTGCATTAAAGAGCAAAACCACCGCGCAACCTGGGTTCGGCATACAAGTGAAGCCTTCAGTTCAGCTTCGATCTGCTGGGCTGTCCACTTACGAGTGGAATAGGGATGTCCGCCTGCTCCATTTCCGTAGGACTGACTATCCCTGATATATCGGTCTGAAAATGGGTTGAAAAGGGAGGTGGGGGATAATCTTTGATCCAGTCGTATTTAGAGCAAACCCTCCAAAACCAATGGGATTTTAGACGAACTTTTCTCAGTATGTCTAACCCGGTGAATCTTTCCAGTCCCACTACTTAGGCTGCAATCACCTAAGAAATCGCGAGACTTACCTCTTGGGAAATATGAGTATTTTTTTTACTTACAAACCAGTCGGACTTAACGTCTGAGTGGATACCCTAAGGGCTGTGCGGCAAATGGTGCACTAACAGCGCATATTTTTTATTATTTATTTTTATTTATTTTATTTATATCCCGCCTATCTAGTCAATAGACCACTCTAGGCGGCTCACAACAGGGGTACAACAATGACTAAAAACGAATTTACAAAGAAAAAAACTTTCAACCATAAAATTATAAACTAAGAAAAAGAAAAAAGGAAAATCAGGATTAGCTAAGGGGGGGTGGGGGGGAAGGCCGGCCGAAACATCATTGTCTTTAATTGCTTTTTAAAAATACCCAGTGAGGGGGCCGCGCGAATGTCCGGGGGAAGGTTGTTCCAGAGGCGAGGAGCCACCGCCGAGAAGGCCCGTTAGGAAATCAACATGCAAGGAACTGCCCCCACCCCATTTCGATTTCAGAAGTCTGTGTCACTCTGTCGTCTTTCCTGCTTCTTCCGTTTTTCCAAAAATCATGGGCCCCATCCCTAACTCCTGCATCCCATAATTCCACTCTGCTCTGCTCTTTTCTGCCTGTCCTCCTTCCAGCCACCTTGCCTATTTACATTTCTCCATGCTAGCGGTGTGATAGATACAGTGAGGGCTTAGCGCTCAAGAGACCTTGCTTGTCATGGAAATTCGGGGGGGGGGGGAGTGGAGTAGGCAAATGGAACTGGTAAACCACATCTTAAACCACAGCTACCATGAAAAGCCCCCCCCCCTTTTTTGCCTCTGTAGGTCGGTTCGGACTTTACAGGCAGTAACACAACTTTTTGTTACTTTCTAAGTTCTCTTCTCCTGCAGTTTCCAGTCCTTCCCTCCTCGTCCTTCCCAGATTGTCCTCTGACTACAGTCTGCCAGATATTAATTCTGGTTTCAACAAAATCTGTTGGATTACTAAAAAGTTACAAGCAGGGCAAGCTCTGGAGTTCTCAAGAACTGGCCTTCAGGCTTCTAACACATAACAATTAGGGAAGAGGGAAACAGCAAAAAGGTCCCCCAAAAAATCTGGTCAGATGTGACAACCATGGTTCTTATAAGTAGCCTGACTGGCAAGAGGGAAACTGCAGATTCAATGAGAAAACAGAAATAACATGGAATGAGTCCACAATCTCTACCTTTTCAATAGAGAAAAACTTACCTGTAGTCCTTCTGAATCTGTGTATTGCTTTGAGTTAGGCACATACACCCCAGGGCTAGCTCAGAACAGAAAAACATGGAGACATGTAGCCGTCTCTAGGTCAGCAAGATGGGACATTAAATGTAGGTGCTACACTGTTTCCTTCTCTGATAGGATGTGGGCTGAAAATATTGTGCTGCTGCATATTTGCTGAAGAATTGGAATGTTTGTTAATGTTCTGTAGCTGCACCCGGACTTCTGTCTTCTACTACAGTTGCCATAGGATATAGGGCATCTCTATGTGGGACAGCGTTCCACAGTCCAGGAGCTGCTGAAAAGGAGCCCCTATATTCATCACCTAACCTCTAGCAGTTGTGGTGCCCACAACAGGACATTCCTTAAAATATGGTTAGGCTAATATGGGAAAAGAAGGTCTTTCAATTCTATCTTCCAGGATTTATAGGCCAAAACCAGCACAAATTCAGAAATAAATCGAAGCTCCGAAACTCCTGTCAGTGCAGAAGTTGAAACGTTTTTTTCTAGTAAGGCTCCTAATGGGAATCATTAGAACTTTTTCCCCACACTTGTGCCACCCGGATAATTTAGACTACTTTCACCCACATAGCCATGTTGACTATGGGCCTTGTAGCCTAAAACATCTGGAAGGCAATAGCATGGGGTATAGTAACCTAGAAATCTTATAATTTATTTATATCCTATATTTCCCCCCCACCACATACACACACACACCTTTAACTCCTAACTAGGGATACAGGACAACCATGTCACTAACCTCTCTGCAACAAGCAGCTGATTTGAGAGCTCTGCAAGTTACTGCATCTGGCAACATACAACAAAAGCCCCTGCATGTCTATGTAAAAAAAAGTCCCACTGCCTTCAGAGAGGCTTACTCCAACAACAGGGTATAGGATGCCAGCATTCAGAACCAACAAGTAATAGAAGCGGAAAGAAAAACCACATAGGTACATTCCCCACCCCCACCCTGTACCTGGAACTGGGCTTTTGAAGCTCCCAAGTAAAAGCCAACACTGCCATCTTCTGGTCTTCTGCCAACAGACTTTTTTTTTTAGTAGCACTGTGTCAAAAAAAAAAAAACACTCAAGAAGCAGGACTCAGAGTGGCATCTCAATCAACTACTGTACGTTTAGGACAATACACCGCACTTCATTTATTTTGGAATCAATGTGGTCCAGTGATGTGCTTTGAATACACAAAACAAGAGTACAGACATAATTAAACCACATTGGCTAGAATCCTATTGCTGGTTTAGACTTGTATAAGGGAAATGACTAACCCTTGACAGCAAATTGACACTCATTAAGGAGGTGATGGGTGCATTTCTGGGCATGTGCCCAATTCCATGCATGTCCTGGAATGCTACCAGCACCTCCTCAATAAGCAACTACTGTACTTGCCACCAAGACTTTTATAATTTGCCCAATGTAAATCACTCAGCGTGGTTTAGTGGATAGATCGGAAACTGTGGTGTACATGGGGAGGAGACACTGGTAAACTCACGCTTTAAATATCTCGTTTACCTTGACAGCCATATATGGATGTGACTAGTTGGCACATAACACAATGTCCTAAATCCTACTGCTTAGCATAGTAAATTGGATTAAACTGCATTGAATCAATGGGGATTTAGTGACTATGGGACTCATGGAGGAGTTGACCTACCAAATCCCCATTGATTCAATAGGCCTACTCTAGAGCAATTGGCTACAATTACCAACAGAATTTTGGCCAACATGTGACTCAATAATATAATATTACAATAACAATTTCCGAACTATGGAGTTGGAAGGCACCCTATGTATGGATCACTGAGTCCAACTCCTGCCAAGGAGGTGCAGTGGGGAATTGAACTCCCAACCTCTGGCTCTGCAGGCACATACCTAAACCACTACTATCTCCTATTGTGTCATTTCATCTCCCCACATCTGCACAAACGTGACAGCACATAAATCAGATGTAACACGATAAGTGGGATGTGACTTGATGGCACATAACACAGTAGGTAAATCAGCAACAAGATTTTGACTGTTAAATGTAGTACTTAAGAAATTGTGAACTGCAGTTCCCAGAATCCCCTAGCCAACTCGGGAAGTTGTAATAACTTCTCTAAATCTCTGGTTTAAAAAAAAAAAAAACTTCTCTAAATCTCTGGTTAAGTGACCTTCAACGTGTGTTCTTTCTGCTTAAGAGTACAAGAAGGGCACTCCTGGGTAGAGCCGCCGAGTTTAGTATTTTATGAAGTATCCTAGCACTGAAGCTCATTCCCCTTGTGGCAAGCAGTTCCCCCATCGTCACAGAACCACTGAAGGGATCTGAGGCACCAGTGCCTTTCCAAGAAAGAGATCTCAGGGTTGTGGTGAATCACTGTGAAAATGTTGGCCTGTTATACAGCTGTTGTCAACAGGGGCAAGTTTAGTGTTAGGCACAATTAGAAAGATAATAAGAAAATAAAACAGCCTGTATCATGGTACAACCACAATTTGAATATTGTGTATGGTTTTGGTCACCATATCTTAGAGAACGATGTTGTTTCAGAGTTGGAAGAGAAACCAAAATGATCGGGAGAAATTCAGGTACGAGGAAATATTAGAGTGACCGAGGCTGTTTGGTTAGGAAAAATAAAAATCTTAAGCAGATGGAACAAGATTTTTTAAAAAAACTGTGCTTCATGTTCAGGAAAGTGAGGCTTTTCTCCCTGTCTCATTATATTAGAAGCTGGGGTTCACTGACTGATGATGATGATGATGGGTTCATCATCACTCATAAATGGTGAGATATTCAGGAAAGTTAAAAGGAAGGACTATTCATAGGGCATGTAGTTAAACCATGAAACTCACCGCCACAAGATATATCGTTGTGGATCCCAGTTTGATAGTGTTAAGAAGTTATTAGATAAATTGATAGAAGACAAGGGTATTAGTCATGGTGGTCACACACGGCCTTCATTATTAGAGAAAAGAGGTATCTGTTGAGGAACAATAGTTGGAGGCTGTTGTTTCTCTCATGTCCTACTTGAAGGCTTCTCATAGGCATCTGGATGGGCACTGGCAAGAGAATGCTGGCCTAGTTAGACACGTGGGTTCATCTTGTCCGTCTGGCCAGCCAGGTCTATGGTTTTTAAATATCTGGCTGCAGAACCAGAGATTGGGAGTTTGATTCCCAATGGTGCCTCCTGGGAGAAGAGCCATCCTGTGTGGTCATGGGCATGCTGTACAGTCCCAGGGTGCCCTCAGAAGAAGGGAATGGTAAACCACTTCTGGGTATTATCTACCTAGAAAACCCTGGATAGGGTCACCAGAAGTCAGAATTGATTTGATGTCACATAATTGTTTATTATTCACCTTGTCCTGCATGGCTGCTATGTTAAGGATCTGGTGTTATGTTGATTTGTTCCACTGAGAGCAGTTCTCATTCTGTTCACACCTGCTTTGTGTGACAAAGTATGTATGATTTGTCCTCAATTTGTAATGGTCGTTGTTTAGTCGTTTAGTCGTTTCCGACTCTTCGTGACCCCATGGACCAGAGCACGCCAGGCCTTCCTATCTTCCACACCCTCCTGCTTCTCTCTCCCATTGCCTTGTGAATTAATCCTGGAATCAGTCTTCAGAGAGATGGAGCCTAAGGGAGCAGACATGTGCAGTGGTCAGACAGTTGGACTAAGACATGGGAGATCCAAGGTCTAATTCTCACTGATTCATGAAACTCATTTGGTCATCTTGGGTCAATTATTCTCTTAGTCTGGCCTCCTTCACAGGGTTGTTTTGAAGAAACAGCATGAAGTAAGACAACTATGTATGCAAGTTGAGGAAAGACAGGATATAAATGCAATTAACCAAAATAAATTATAAAGAGGTTCCCCCTGATTAGAGAGAGAGAGAGAGAGTGAGAGAGTGAGAGAGAGAGAGAGAGAGAGAGAGAGAGAGAGAGAGAGAGAGAGAGAGAGAGAGAGAGAAAGAAAGAAAGAAAGAAAGAAAGAAAGAAAGAAAGAAAGAAAGAAAGAAAGAAAGAAAGAAAGAAAGAAAGAAAGAAAGAACTGGATGAGGTCCTGTAAGAGTTTTTGGTAACATCTCATAAGACTCTTGAACATTTTTACATGCCTAAAAGTGCATCTTTCAATACTAGCTGAAGGCTTATGCGTGTCCTGCTGTTTATTATACTTGATTTCCATCTTTAAGACAGAAAAAAAGAAATGCTGAGATACCAATCTTAAAGAAAGTTCATGGGAATAACAAAACCCAAGGATGGTTATTACTTTGTAAAGAGAATGCAAATTACAAATCAACAGTAAAGTTGGTGATAGAATAACTGTACATACCTCTTTTGTCTCTCTTCAAATTATCCACAACATTACAAAATAAAAGGCATGCAGATGTAGTAATGAATGCTCACATGGACTGTATGAGAAGCAATGTGATATGCACAAAACAGAATTTGAAGATATTACTTTTATGAACTGTAACTCTCTGAATTCCTCCATCAGCATAATCCATACTGGGAGCTGCAGTCCAAATAACCCCCCTTTTTCTAGGATCCAGAACATGAGTGAGACAAAGGCCATGATTCCTTGGCCTTGGATATGAACACTCGTTGACAGAGACCAACGTTTCAGTGGCTCCTGGCATTTGTCACTCATATGCCACTAGACGGCACTACTCCTAAGCCTAACCCTGAAATCGAAAGCTTAATTACTGGGGAGTAAATACATCATCAAGAACAGTGCAACTCACATTTTAATTACCATAGTTCCTGCGCAACCTAGTGCAGGCAGACTCAAAAGAAGGAATGAGGCACTCATTGGTGGGAGCTGAAAATCTCCACAAAAACAGGAGGCTAGGAGTCTAGCTCACAAGTAGAACCACTTGCCTGTTGAAGCATGAAGCCAACTTATAATGATGCTTACTGAGAAAAATTGAAACTTCTCTTGCTTCCAAGCTGTAGGGGCTCATTCTACGTTACCTTCTCTGCATGCTGTCCACCTTCACCTGCAGGGCACAACAGCACATTCAAAGGGCATAGCAACCCCATCCTTAATCCTAGATCCTGATTCACCACTTTCACTGCCTCATTGGAATCAGATGAAAAAGAGAAGAGCAGAGTGTCACTATATGGGTCCTGCCTCACTCCACATCTCTACCTGGCCTTGTTCAAGTCATCGCTCAAGACCAAAATAGGGACAGAGTGAAAGCAAATCTTTGTTGTTTGGGGTTCTTTTGTTTTTGTTATTTGTGGCCATTTTGACTCGCAGGTGAGATTTATTTTTTTTTTTTTTGCCTTAGGTGCCATGTTTCCTTGAATAGCTTGGAACAAAATATAATTTGACCTACACATTTTCTCATTTTTGTCAGGCAGCAAAATCTTTTAGATATACCTTTCTCCCATATGTTTCTCCTGTCTGGCTCCCATTGATTTCAAGAAGAAAAGGGACAGGTTGGATATGTGCCCTCTTACTTATTAGAGTGTGCAAAGGTACCCCATTTCAGTTCAGAGGCCATTTTGAGGATTCAAAATAGTTTACTCTGGAATGACCTGTGCCCCGTGCAATTCAATTTGTGCTCTGGATGCATATCTATTTGTAAAGCCTCTTGTGACTTGCATGGAAAAACTGAGATAGCTATTAACTTTTTGGGGTTTTTTTTTCACACTTATCTACATAGAATTTGGAGGCCTGAAAGATCCTCGAGAGGGGAGTAAGCCTGACAAATTTCAGAGAGCTTCAGGGATTTGTGTACTAGGTACCTTTAAAATTTGCATTTCAAATAAAATTTAGTCAGTAATCAGTAGTATGAGCTTCTGTTACTTTGGGTAGGTAGTGAGAGGATGATTTCTGTTTGTAGGACCAGTCAGAGGGAGGAAGGAAGGAAGGAAGGAAGGAAGGCAGGAAGGCAGGAAGACAGGAAGGCAGGCAGGCAGGCAGGCAGGCAGTCTGGAGCAATTTGTACTCCATCCAATTTGTTCCATGCTTCAGATCCAAGCCAGGAACCAATGTTTTTTCAGCTGTAAATCCATAGCCGTAGGGACCAAGGAGATTGGTGTCAGACTGCTGCACAAACTGCATCTGAGCCCTGCTAAAAGAGTACAAGGAGCAGAGAACCAAGTGCTTCTCAGAGGTCGGGGATGATTAGAGGGGGCCCTATGTCTTCCAGGATCCCTAGCTAGCATGGCCGCTGGAAGATTTTGCAGGACTTGTAACCCAGCAAGTAAATTTTCTGTGCTGTGATTGTTCTTCCTGGTTGAAGCTGGCTCTCTTGAGTTGTCCTCTTCTACCTGCCAGATAAAGTCCCATGCAGAAAAGCTAAGACTCAATTTCCTTTGAAGTCAGGAGATCCAAAAGGAAAGGGAAAAGGTCCAGCCCAAAGACAAGGACCGGGAGAGCTAACAATGCCCTCGGACATCAAAGAGCACCTGGAGGATGACTAAGGGGCCTAGAATGCTTCCAGGGTGAACAGGGCCCAGGGGTTTTCTCTGCTAACCCGTATTTGTCACTGCTGTGTATACTCCTCCCTGATGGCCTGACCTTTCCCCTTTTGCTGCAACTCCCTTCCCTTCTGCAGTAAAGGTCCATAAGGGATTGGGAGAGCCTGCTTGGGAGTTTGCCCTGCCTTTTGTATGAAGAAGCTGCTCGAGAGTGTGCTAATTATGCCAGATGATATATATATGCCATGACACTAATTGTTTCCAGTACTAGGGGTCAATAGATTGTAAACGGCCAGCTGGAGGAAGAGACACACTTCTAAAGAAGGGGAAGTCACTTCTGTTAATTAAGCAGAATTGAATGGATGGTCACTTCCATGGCAGATAGGATTAGGAATTATCTGTAATGGATAACTATCCAGTGCGAGATTAAAGGGCACAGGGTGGGGCCTTCTGCCGAACACACACAGAGGCAACAAGCTCCCACAAAGAGCTGCAGAGAGGAGTGCAGGGGTCTCATGATTCATGCTGTCCTACAAACATACACACAGAGAGACACTAAAAACAGCATAATCAGGGTGCTAATTGTGGCATAAAATGTAGCATAAGCATGTAAGAGGCAAGGAGTAAATCACAGCATAACTGGAAGTACACAATTATTGGTGACTCAAAAGGTCTCCCTCTGTCAGTGAATGGAATCTGTAATTTCTTGCCCAATTATAATTGGTCAAAGATCAATGACTTTATTTACCAAGGCCAGCTCTACCATTAAGCATAAAGATACGATTACCTCAGGTAGAAGATCTGGCGTATCTTGTGGTTCTCAAATGATTCTTGCTTTGCAGAGTTTGCTCACTTTACTTGTCTTGCATCAATCAATGTACTTTTTAGTCATATTCTTTTTTAAATGAAAGGGCAGCAAAAATGGGATTTGGGATTTACTTTGTTTCTTTATGTATGTATGTATGTATGTATGTATGTATGTATGTATGTATGTATGTATGTATGTATGTATGTATGTATGTATGTATGTATGTATGTATGTATATGTATGTATGTATATGTATATGTGTATGTATGTGTGTATATATATATATACACGTATATATACATATATATATACATACATACATGTATATATATATGCATATGTATGTATATGTATATGTATATGTATATGTATATGTATACACACACACACACACACACACACACACACACACAAAATAACAAATTATGTAAATCCCAAATCCCATATTAATGCTAAGGATGCCGAAGGTAGTTTTGTGAGCATGTGCCTTATGTGGCAAAGTGACTTGGCTGGCATTGGGTAATAAACACCTTGTTCTAAATTTATTTATTAAAAATATTTTTGCCCCACCTTTCTCCTAAAAATGGCTGAAGGCAAATGTAGGCAGTAAAATATTTTGGACATGTTATGTCACCTACTGCAATTCCCAGCAACCAGGAACCTCCAATCATTCCCAGCCAGCATGTCTTCCAAAAGAGAGTAACAAGTGGAACAGCCCCAGCATGTACTGCCTAAGACACCTGCCTCCCTCTGTCTAAGAGATGGGCCAGACTGGCCCTTGTTTCTAGCTAGCTAAAGGTGTAAAATTTCTGAAAATTTCCAATTTTTCCCCAGAAAAAATAAAACAGGGGGGGAATGTTTTTCTCCAGAAGTAAATGAATTTTTTCAGAAATTTTACATCTCAAGCTATACTGCCTTCTAGCCTCTGCATGAGTGCAGAAGGGCACACCTCCTCATTTGCTTAACCTGGAATGTCTACAGCAGTCATGTTATACCCATGGAGCATCCCTGAAGTACTGTACACTTTTTCCCAAGTAACAGAAAAAAGTCAAGAATAGAAATGCCAGAGCCTTGGAACAAATGAGACATAGCCCAAGTCTTTTAGCACACAAAATAGCACAGAAGGAAATTTAGTTAACAGAGGGAAAATTCTGAAATTTAGTTAACAGAGGGAAAATTCTATGACACTATAACAACAACCTAAGCAGTGTTTGCACAAAGCAGTTCCTCCCAACACAACAATTCTATGTTCAATGGGCAGAAATCAGCTTCTGAAAAGATGCTGAGTTGGATCCAGGCTCAGCCATGTTTACAGCAAACCAGGTGAAATCTATGAGACTTAATTTTCACTGCAGACTTCTGTGGATTTTGAGTGGGTCTACATTGATTATGAGTAAGGCTAGACCCACCTTCCTGCAAAGTTCTTGCATGGTTTAAAAACAGAATACCTGTCAATTCAATCGTGCATTTTGCATGCAGTCTAAGCAAGAGGCTATAACAAGCTACAACATTATGAACACTTACTCAGGGCCTAAAATCCCATGCAACTACTTTTGGGGACCTGTTACTGAGTAAAGACACTTAGATGAGGCTGCAAAGACCTTTAATGAAACAGGTTACTTTCAGGTCGTTTGGTTCCAGTTTAATCCTATACACCTTTGCACAAGTCCAGGTCTACTGAATTCAAGTGGTCTTACTCACCGTTATGCGCACAAGAGACTACGGCTTTCTGATCAGGCAGGAGTTTACCCATCACGATTGCCATACCTTTTGTGCCTGCAGTAAGCAACTTGTGGTTACCCAGACTGAGAATATGGAAGTATGGTTTTTAGATTGCACCACCAGCAGCTGCCTGCCATGTCTGGTAGGGCGAAAGGCACAGCTCTGTACCACATGCAGAGCCTCCTGAGTCTCTCTCCCACCTATACATGATCTGGTGTACAAGAAGGACGGAGAGCTGCAATAGGTAGGGCCATCTTGGCTCCGTTCCTTGAGAGAACTGTGGAAAATAAAAACAGATGAATGAGGAGAGCACAGGTAAGGCCCTGGTCCTCTCTTGGTCAGGCAGTGAGGAAGGCAGAAGGGTGGGCTGAAGGGCAAACCCTGGCCTGAGATGGGGCAGTGCCCTGTTTATCTTAGCCTGACCTCCCCGGCTACAGCTCCCAGAATCCCTCAAGCTGAGAGAGACTGGCCTCGCTCCTAATAGATGGGGATTCTTGGAGTCCTACAGCCAGGTTGCTCTGACTTTTGGCAAGGGATACCTGTCCTCTAGGCCTTTCGGTACCCGGTTGGGTGTTGGAGGCTTTTGCGATATCTGCTCTCCAGCCCACTCCAACTCAAGGCGACCCAAGCACTGTTTTCCTCAGTGTGAGAGAGACCGAAGGAGTAAGTTTATCACTGCAGCCACCTCCACCCCCGGGGGAGTATCCAAGGCCTAGTGGAGCTGTCAAGACAGGTCTCCGGAGGCCCGGTCCGACAACTCTGCCCCATCCACTCTTGCCGGCACCAAACGATAATGGAGGCAGCTGTCTCTTCAGCTGATCTCTCTACCTGTTGAACAACGGCGCTGCTACTGCGAAGTCCCGCTCCCCCCTCCCCCGAGGTCTGCTCCGCTGCCAGTGAGACAATGCCGACTTTGGAACCTCCAACCCCTAAGCAAACAGACCTTGCGCTTCGCTCCACAAGCCAAACAAGGCTTTATTGACCGGCTTCCCCTAGCAACCGAGGCGCACCAGGTTTCTTCCGTCGCCTGCCGGCCTGCCTGCCTGCCGGCCAGCTTGCCAGCCCGCCGGGCCTCCCTCCGGGTGTGGCGGCGGCGGCGGAGAAGCGGAGCCGGACCCGCCGCGCGCCCTGTTCACCGCTCTTAGGCTGTTGTTAAATACATTTTTAAAGAGGTACCGAGGCACCGGCTTGCCTGGAGAGGGGGCGGGTGGAGTGGGGAGGTCGGGTGGTGTCCCAAGCCTGACCTTTCCTGCTGGAGTTTGTCTGCTGATAGAATTCCACCCTGGTTCCTGTTCAAGGATTGCGGAGAACAGAAATTCAACAGGTGAAGCTTTTGCTTCGGAGAAGTTTCGCTTGTTGAATAGGTGGCACGGAGTCCGTGGGGTACTTCATCTCACCCGCTCCAAGCATGAGCTGCTTCTTGAGCACTTCTCTTCTCTTCTCTTCTCTTCTCTTCTCTTCTCTTCTCTTCTCTTCTCTTCTCTTCTCTTCTCTTCTCTTCTCTTCTCTTCTCTTCTCTTCTCTTCTCTTCTCTTCTCTTCTAATATTGATACTGTCTTGTTGCATCGAACTTACAGGGATACTGACAGAGTTTCCAAAGTATGTCATATAGTAGACTTGAGAATACATAACACAGTACGACAGGGGTCTCAAACATGCAGCCCCCCAGATGATAGTTTGTGGCCCTCGCCTTGCCTGCCCCCCCAAAGCGCCCACACATCCTCTGCTGTCAAGAGTAAAAAAAAAAAGCCTTGCCTCACTCGCCGGCTCTCTCCCAAGACAGCACCTCTTGCACCCTCCATCCAGAACTGCAGCCTGCCAGCCAGCCCACCTGTCTGTCAGCTAAGGAAACTCCTGGGCGGCTTCCTCGGGCTCTTGCTCCGCTTGGCAGAAAATCTGATGCGGCCCAGCCTCACCCAGACTCTGCCTCCAGCGGCCCCCAGGTAAATTGAGTTTAAAATCCCTGCAGTACAATGTGCATCTGTACCAGATTATATATTTGTTGTTAAAAACCTGGTGTGGCTTTTTCTATGTACAGTACTTTCAACAATGTTTTTTTTTTAAGCTGGTTTTCCATTTCTGGAGGCTACGTAGGTTTGTATCCTGTCATAAAACCTGATGCCTTATCCTCCCAAGCTTTCAAAATTTCATATGTATAATGAAGGGGGCATCAACCCACAATTGCTACTCTTAGTAAACTATTGGAAATCAGAAATTCTTGCCAAGATACCAACCAGTGGAGCAGGACTGTGACCAATTTGGAGGCTACATCCAGCCCATTCATCCTTCAGCTAACCAGCTCCGAAAACCAAAAGAAGTCCCTTTCTGCTTTGGTTTTTTTTTAAAAAGTTTCAGTTTCTAAAAATGGAGAGCTGCAACTTCTTTAAAAGGAATTCATCTCTCTCTCTCTCTCTCTCTTGCATTTTTTTAAATTGAGCTGCACTAATGGGGAAGCTTTTGCAGAAGACATGGGAGGGGGCTGTGAGTGCCTGATTCCCATCCTTGCAACAGATCGAGATCTACCCTCTGTCCAGCCTTGGTCTTAAGGATTGTTCTGCAAATTCTCCACTCTGTGGGCTGCTCAAATGCAGATCACGGCTGCATATTCGAGGCCCATCATCCTTCCAGACAAGATTGCAAAACAAACTGCTGCATCACTTTTCTTTTGGCAAGAGTGGGCACATGAAGTAAATAATTTTCCAAAATTTTTGCAATGACCCCAGTGTAATTGATTCTGGATCAGTGCAATAACAAGCATTGCCATCATAACAACAACAATTACCATTACCATGATGATGATCGAGCTGAGACATCCAGTGCTCCATCTTGCCTGATGACTTAACCATTTTCAGCCTGTGATGTCAGACATGGTGGACAGAGTGCTTGACCGCTGTCATGCCACCTCCTCCTCCCTTGACCCTTGCCCAGCCTGGCTAATGGAAGCAGCCAGGCCCATAACATCTGAATGGGTTATGGCAATAATTAATGGATCTATCCAGGAGAGTACTGATGACATGAAGCCCCACAACTCCTGATGACCTCTCCCAGTGGAGACACTCCTTAGGCCCATTAGGAAGAAACCAAGTTTGGCGGTGGCTGATATTGGCAATTACAGGCCCGTCGCCAATCTTTCTTTCATTAGCAAAGTGGAATGAAACCAATGCCCTGGATCCATTCCAGTTGGACTTCAGGCCGCACCACGGCATGGAAATGGCATTCGTTGCCCTGTTTGATGACCTACTGAAGGAGGTCAACAGGTACAAAATGTCTCTGCTCGTCCTCCTCAATATCTCAGCTGCCTTTGATACCTTCGACCACTGTATTCTCCTGGGGAGGCTCTCCGAGTTGGGAATCGGTGGCCTGGCTCTTGCCTGGCTCCATTCCTTCTTGGAGGACCATCCCCAGAGAGTGCAGGTTGGAGAGAGTTTCTCGGCCCCGTGGAGCCTCAATTGTGGGGTTCCGCAGGGCTCAATTATCTCTCCAATGCTGTTTAACATCTATATGAGGCCACTGGGAGGGGTCATTAGGGGTTGTGGGACATCATGTCATCAGTATGCTGATGATACTCAGCTCTACATCTCTTTTTTTCCAACAACAGTGAATGCTGTCTCGTCCCTTGAGCGCTGCCTGGGGGCTGTTGAGCAATGGATGCAGGTGAATGGACTGAGGCTGAATCTGTTCCAGATGGAGCTGGGGTGGGTGCCCCAGGCATCAGTGGTCTGTGAAACTCCCTTTCCTTTGGGGGGGGGGGTGACTCTTACCACCAAGAATGAGGTTCGCAGTTTGGGTGTACATCTGGACCTGGTGCTCCCCATGGAGACCCAGGTGTCATCAGTGGTCTGTTCTGCACATTGCCACCTTCTGTGGATTTTCCAGCTGCATCCCTATCTTGATGTGGGGCCTTTGGTTCATGCACTCATAGTTTCAAGATTAGACTACTGTAATGCGCTCTACGTGGGGCTGCCTTTGAGACTGATGCCGAAACTTCAGATGATTCAAAATGAGGTGGCCAGACTTCTTACAGGAGTGAAAAGATACCAACATATTTCCCCCACACTGGCCACCTTGCATTGGCTGCCCATTCATTTCTGTGTTGATTTCAAAGTTCTTACGATTACATATAAAACCCTAAATGGTTTAGGACCTCGATATCTGGCAGAGTGCCTTCTCCCACCCACTTCTGCCAGAGTCACTCTTCCAGCCAGGCAGGGTGGCTGAGGGGCCTAACGCTGAGGGAGGAAAGAACGAGGAACTGGGCCTTCTGGGCAGTGGCCCGTCGCCTTTGGAACAACTTGCCAGTGGAGATCCGCCTGGCTCCCTCTCTGGGTGTTTTCAGAAATAAACTTAATATGCCATATCTTAATTTCTTATACTTCACCATCCTGGACCTGTAATATATGTTTTTGGTTTTATTGTTTTTAAATTTGTAAACCGCCCAGAGTAGACCTTTGGTCTGGATGGCTGGGATAGAAATCAAATGAATGAATGAATGAATGAATGAATGAATGAATGAATGAATGAATGAATGAATGAATGAATGAATGAATGAATGAATGAATGATGTGCCCCAAGAGCATTTGAGAACTGGGCAGCCTATACTTTGAAGATCCGTCACTTCATCAAAATGATTTTTTTTAGTGGTTCAAGAAAGGTATCACCAACTCCTGCATTTGTGTAATCCTGCACCACACAGCCTTTTCTTAATTCTCAGTTCATCAGTGTGGATATTGCCTCCATGATGCAAATCACAGCTATTCCAAACTAAATTTTTTGACAGTAAAGTTAAGTAACAATATAAGAGTATAGTCTAAGATGGCATTCCTTCCAAGAAGGGGAAGTTCCTGTTTTAAGGCTGGAAAGGAGAATACTCTGCCTACATTGTTTAATGGCTCAGAAGGTCTTACTATTTGTATGCTACAGATGCCAGCTTCAAGGGGAGTGACTTTTGCGTATGATCAGTTCATACTAAATTATTTGCCCCATCCATGATTATATTCTGTGTGTTCTCCTTGTTCCCTCCCACCTTCATTCCTTCCATTTGTTGCTTTTGCTTATATTTTAAAATATAATAGGAACTGTAAAAAAGGAGAAAGAGGGAGAGAAAGGCAGGGGACATGCCTATATACATTTTATTATACAGTGATGAGCACCATTAAAAGGAGTACTTTGATTAATAGCATTTAAGAAAGTTTAGGTTTAACAAAGATTTTCAAGTTAGGATCCACCAGTTCAAATGTACTGTACTGTAGATAGCAATCCTGCATCCAATTCCCTTTATTAATAAGCCTCTTTGGCTTTATCCCACTCATAAAGGCATTTCCTATAATGTCAACATATCTGGAGAGCACCAGGTTGCAGAAGGCTGGGTTAAACATTGGCTGTTCTTTCTTACTGATACAGTGAAGTTCTCATGTCGTTCTGTCCCATATACATATTTACATAGGCCTGGACATAACATATGGAGAGACTGTTCTCTGTGACAGCACAATATAAGAGGCACTCACCTTACCTGAGGCAGGAAAATGATTCTGAGCTTCCCTCACATCCTGTCTTTTTTCTTTCTTTTCTCTTTGTGTAGTTTTCACATGCAGTGATGAAAATCTTTGCATTTGCCTGTATATCAGTGTGCAACTGGTTATGAAGTAGCAAGGCTTGCTATAATGCTTTGTAAGTTCCTGTAAGAAATTCTTCTTATACAGTGGACCCTTGACTTACAGACGGCTTGACTTACAGACTTTTTGAGCTACAGACTTCTCTGGCCGCAAAATTTAGGTTTGACTTGCAGACTGAGAATTGACTTACAGACCAGAAAAAAACCAAAATGGAACAAAAACGGCCTGTTACGGGATTAATCGGTTTTCAATGCACTGTAGGTCAATGGAGACTTGACCTACAGACTTTTTGACTTGAGAACCGCCTTCCAATACGGATTAAGTTCTCAAGTCAAGACCCCACTGTAGTGGTAAATGAATAAGCAAACAAACTTAAACCGATGCAAAGTTCTGTTTTGGTTCTCCTGAGAGTTTAGCATTCCAGATGTTGCTGAATGATTGGATACTATTGGTTTTCTGAATGAAGTTGTAACCCAACATTTGCAGGACTATGTCCCTCATTCCTAGCTCACAGCATAATTCACTCTGCTGCTAATCTCAAGATTTAAATCCATGTATGCACCAATTGCTTTGAAGTATGGATTCAGTTAAACATACAGTATATCCAAATTCAACAAGAATCAAATTTATTTAACTTTAAGAAAAATGTAGATTGCAGTTTTAGGAGCACTGAATGAGAAATAAGAGTCTTAGAAATAAATTAGGCATCTTTCTGAACAGATAGATTGAAATATAAAACTCTATTATGTATGAAATTAAGGTTGGACTTCAGACAGCAAAAGTCTGGAACTTTCTAAAATCTAGAAATAAAAATCCAGTATATTTGTATTTTGCCAGTTTTCATGATGGCTACTTTGTTCTGCAATATTTCATTTTTTAAAATTTTTATTTTACAAAATAAACCTACTACTACAGGAAAAAAACTACATAAAATACAAAACAAAACAATACAATACAATAATATAAAATTACCCTTGTGCACCCATCACCTTCAGGACTAGCGTTATACTTCTTTCCATCCATTTTCACTCCAGAATTTCATTGTTTCTTCCCTCGGTGTAAATCCCCTCCCTCTCCGAAATACATGTTCTAAAAATACATTCCATATTTTCTTAAAATCGTTATTTTTCATTTGGCCTCTACTTATTTTCATATCACATGTCAGTTTATCATTAATTGCCATGTCCCATAATTCTCTATACCATTCCTCCAAGTTAAATTGATTATCTTTTCTCCAGTTCCTTGCAATAATTATAAATACGTAGTAATAATCATTATTACTACAGTATTAAGTCCTTATTTTCTTTCACCAGTTGATCTTCCTTAACCAGATTCAATAAGGCTATTAACGGAGACATTTGAATATTCAATCCAATTATTTCAGATATTTCTTTAACTATTAATTTCCATTCTTTCTTTCTTTTTTCACATAACCACCACATATGTAAATACGTCCCCTTCTCTTTTTTACAACTCCAACATAATGTTGACACACATTTATCCATTATATTCATTTTGACCAGCGTTAAATACCACCTCCATATTACTTTATAGCAGTTTTCTTTTATCCTTACTGACATGTTCTTCATCAATCTCTGATCCCATATTTTATCCCATTCCTCTTCTATTGCTTCTTTATCCAAATCATTTTGCCATTGCATTTTTAACCCTAAAATACCCTGTTCTACTTGAATTAATAATTTATATATTTGGCTTACAGTTCCTTTTCTTTCTGTCTTTTCCTCTGATTTCAGTCTTTTTTCTATAATCTCTTCAAAGTTTGTCATTTCTCTACCTTTCCCTTCTTTAGTATAACATTCTCTTGTCCACCTTTCTAATTGAATTAAATTTAACCATGAAATCCCTTCTCCTCCTAGTACCTTTTTATATCCCTTTTCCTCTTATCTTCTCTATCCAGTCTTTTAATCTACTTATCTGTTTACTTTTTAATACATTCTTTAAATTTTTTAAATTTTCTGGAAAATTCCTTAATTCCACTACCTGAGATAAAGGAGATATCAGTGGACTCAATATCTCTCTGAATTCTTTCCAATTTTCCAACATATTTTTAAAGAAAGGATTTTTGATCTTTTTAATCTCTTCTGCAATTTTTTCTTTAAGCAAAATTCTTTCCACACTTTCTTGTATACCTTCCATCTCAATATCTGTCCAAATTAAATTTTTATTATCCTTGATTATGTCTGGGATATGTCTAAGATGATTTGCTACATAATATAATTTTATATTAGGTAATCCAAGACCCCCCCTTTTTTTGTGTAACATACTATAGTTTTTTATTAATCCTCACTCGTTTATTTCCATTACAGTAACAGTTTATCATTGTCTGCCATTCTTTTAATTGTTTTTCTGTAATCTTTATAGGGAGCACCCAAAATATAAAATTCAGTTTAGAGATTATTTTCATTTTACATAATGCAACTCTACCAAACCATGAAATTTTTAGATTCTGATACAGTATTCCTTTATCCTTCCAGTTATCTCTGTTTTTAATCTATCCAGATTTTTTTTATTTGTTTCTTGTAAATTCCAAGTAATATTAATCCCCAAATATTTCATAACATTTCCAATTTTACCTTCAAATATTATTTTCACTTTTCTTTTCTCTTCATCTGAATGGTTTAACAATAAACATTCGGACTTCCCCCAATTTACCCTTAACCCTGTTAAACTCTCAAATTCCTTCAAATGTATTTTCAGCCTTTCAATAGTTTCAGCTGGATTGTTAACTATTAATAATGTGTCATCAGCAAATAAATTATCTTACCATTCTCTTTATTATCTATCCCTCTAATCTATTTATCTTCTCTAATTATCTTTGCCAATATTTCGATTATCATTGTAAATAATACTGGAGATAAGGGGCAACCTTGTCTTGTACCCCGGCCTAGGTGTATTATCTCAGTTATACCATCATTAACTATTACCTTGGCTGCATTCTGAGAATAAAGTTGGTGGATTATCTGATTGAAATTTGGTCCAAACCCTAAATACTTAATTAATATCTTTAACAAATTCCATTCCGTTGAATCAATGCAATATTTCATTTTTAGCTGCAGTTAAAGCTTCATATACTACAACTTCATTCATTTTAGCCTTGCTCGGTCCTAAAATATGCATGTAAAACTTTCTGTTGATTTCAGTAATTCTGTGCAACTGAATCTAGGATTCAAGCTCAGTCTATGTCATGGCTCTGACTTCAGTTCAAGCACAGAGGAAGTTGTAAAGAAACACTTCAAATCAGTCTGATTTACCAAAATCAGAGTAGATGAGCTTCTTGATTTGCCTGGAAAATGGACAAGGCTAGGTTATAAAAACCACACAATATGTTTATATGCTTACTCTCAATAAAGGTCAAGGAATTCCACATAATAACTGGCCTGTCATCCTAAAAAATATTGATCAAGATCCAAAATGTTGCACACCTTTATTTGATGTGTTCAGGTGGTTTTCATGCTTGTGATTCATAGCCTGTAACATCCTCGTGTTACATAGCAAGCTGCTTTTGAAACTGAACAGAGTCTTGTAAAACAAGGCAGTGACCAAAGAGGAGAAATATAAATTGCAATTCCCAAAATCTGGGAATTTGGAATTTTGGGAATTGTATTTTTTTAAAAAAAGACAAACATTTCCCAGCTCTAGTTGCAATGTAGCATTAGTGAAGTAAATATCCTTCTCTAAGAAATTTTTATAACATACCCCCAGCAAGTGAATGCCATGTATTTGTTTTAATTCCACTCGATACGTAACTGGCCTGTTCATTCGATCTGCAACCCAATGTAATTCCATCCCAAGACATTTTGCTGCCTGGCCTGAAGAACATGATGACCCCCTCACCCATTCCATGTCAGAAGTGCACTAGATTAGCATCTATAGCACTTGTGATGGAACAGTATCTTCTACCCCACTGGACTTAGTTTTGGAGAAGGTGTGGAGTTCGCTGGGTGGCATCACACAATTCTATTCTTCAAGAACAGGGAATGGCCAAATGCGCAGGAAAAAAATGTCTGCTGTCCAAGGCACCAAATCCTTCTGTGTGATAGTAGGGCCCATTCTGACACTGCCTTGGGTGCTATGATGCATGGATATAAACAGGCTGCTTTTAGTCACAGCTGTAGTTTCGATAAACTTAATGCTATAATCTGCTAATCTCTGAAGAATACTAAGGAACAGCTGCATCACACTGTGTAGGATCTACCTTTGAGGGGGAGGGTTACAAGAAACTGTGCTACACTTGCATTTAGGGAGAAGGATGAGCATAATCTAACCCAGTGGTTCTTAACCTTTGTTACTCGGATGTTTTCGAACTGCAACTCCCAGAAACCCCAGCCAGCACAGTTGGTGGTGAAGGCTTCTGGGAGTTGCAGTCCAAAACTCCTGAGTAACCCAAGGTTAAGAACCAGTGATCTAACCTTCCTAAATCTGTCTGCAACAGCTTGATCAATTTAACTTGATGTCATTGAAAGAAAATTGACCCGGATGACCCTAGATGAAATTTAGAGCATGCATTTATTGTTACATGCTTTGAGAAGAATATTTCTGTGTGTAATGACTTGAGATCCTAAGCACAGTAAATAACTGAGTAAAAAATTAATTTACTCAAATTCTGTTGGAATTCATGAAGATTACTTCTGTTTAGGATTAAGCAGTAGTTTATAAATTAAATGTATAACATACAGATAAAAGCTACTGTTTGATAGACAAGTAAGCATGGAGACTCCTGATCCAGACCAGGTTCTACTGCCTGGATACAGAAGGTTTAAACCTCCCCAATCCCACTGCTTCCCCTGTTCAAACATACACTGCATAAGAACTTTTTTTAAAAATAACTCTCCTGGCACTTTACATCTCCCTTCTTCCAATGCTTTCAAAAGTTGGGATGATGACCCACAGAATCCCTAAGTCTTGCTGACTAGGAGGATTCTTGAACATGCACGCCAACAAAGTAAATTTTCTGAGATATATGAGTTGTAGCCAGTGTTCCCTGGCTACAAAGAGGCAAAGACAAAGAAATCATAGCCTTCAAGCAGCCTTCTTTCTGTTTTCAGTCTTTGACACTGACTTTTAGTCTTCCCTTGTCTCTCCTCATTCTTTCCCATAAGCATCATTCACTTTCCTCTGATCCACACCCACCCACCACCACATAGGACTGCATCTCCCAGCACCCTTAGCTTTGCTGGCTAATGCTGATAGGAGTTCCAGCCCAACACTTAATAGCGTTAAGAATCACTAAGACAAGAATACTATTGCTGGTGTATCATTATTGATTGCCAAAGACAGCAGAGAATTTCAAGGTAGAAAGCATGTCTCTGGGCTGGAATTTGATAACCATGCACACATGCTGTTGAAATCAATAGAATGAGACAGTTTAATGATAATTAATCCAGACACTATTGCTTTTAGCAGCATTTCGGTACAACTGGCTCAGGGTCACCTCTTACATCTCTGAGCATATGCACAGTACATGGTTTGATACCAGTGATGCTGTCTCCTCTACTACAACATGACAGCTCTCTATCAGAAATGTTGAATTCTCTATTCAGTTATTCTGAGATTTAGAATCATGGACAGTTGGAGGGGACCAGCTATTCAAACCTCCTCATTTTCCCCACCCCACATAATTAGTGACATATCTGGAGAGTAGAGAGTCTTCTTCAGATATTGGCTTTACACAGAAGCAAATACCTTGGGATATCTGGGTTCTTGTTTGTGCAGAATCTTCACATGAGTAGGATCCTTCTTAGACCCCTTAGTTCTTCATGTGTGCAAAGTTACAAGGGAGGAGGTGGAGTTAGCTTGTCCCCTCCAAATGTGTCAATGATTTGTCCCCTCCAAATGTGTCAATGATTTCCTTAAGAAAAATGCTTTGTCCTTATGTTTATTTATTTAATTTATTTATTTTATTTTATTTATTTATATCCCGCCTATCTGGTCGGGTCAGGACCACTCTAGGTGGCTAACAATCATAAAATGATACAATAAAAAAATATATAAACAGTTCTAAATGGTAAAAGCATTACACAAGACAGAAGAAACAGTAAGAGAGGAAAGAGAGGGCGTCAGGAATTATCTGATGGGAAGGCCTGCTGAAACATCCATGTCTTTAATTGAGTCTTAAAGATACCCAGCGAGGGAGCCCCGCAAATCTCAGGAGGTAGATTGTTCCAGAGGCGAGGAGCCACCACCGAGAAGGCCCAATTTCTTGTCTTTTCCTTCTGGGCCTCCCTCGGCGTTAGGCTCCTCAGCCTCACCTCCTGGCTCACACGAGTGACACGGGTAGATCTTGGTGGGAGTAGGCGTTCCGCCAAGTATCAAGCCCTAAACCATTTAGGGCTTTATACATAAGCATCAGTACTTTGAAGTCAATGTGGAATCGGATAGGCAGCCAATGCAGTGCGGCCAGAGTGGGTGAGATATGTTGGTATTTTTTCACTCCACTAAGTAATCTGGCCGCCGCATTCTGCACCACCTGTAGTTTGTGCAGCAGCCTCAAAGGTAGCCCCACGTAGAGCGCATTACAGTGGTCTAATCTCGAGATTATGAGTGCATGCACCAAGGTAGTGAGCACCCCCACATCAAGGTAGGACCGCAGCTGGGCTATCAGCCTGAGATGAAAAAAGGTGGTGCGGACCACCGACGCCACCTGAAATTCCATAGTGAGCGCCGGGTCCAGATGGATCCCCAAACTGCGGACCCCATCCTTGGCGGGCAGAGTCACCCCCCAAAAGAGAGGGAGTTTCCCAAATCCCCAGCTGTGGGGCCACCCACCATCAATACCTCCGTCTTCTCCGGCTTCAGCCTCAGCCCGTTCTCCTGCATCCATTGCAGTACAGTCCCCAGGCAGCGCTGAAGGGACAGAACGGCCTCTCCTGCGGTTGGTAAAAAGGAGATGTAGAGCTGAGTGTCGTCAGCGTACTGATGACACATGGCTCCACACCCCCTGATGACCCCACCCAGCGGCCTCATGTAGATGTTAAACAGCATTGGGGACATAATCGACCCCTGCGGAACCCCACAATTGAGACTCCACAGGGCCGAGACACTCTCCCCAATCTGTACTCTCTGGGGGCGGTCCTCCAAGAAGGAACGGAGCCAGGCCAATGCCCGACCACCTATTCCCAACTCGGAGAGCCTCCCCAGGAGAATACCATGGTCAATGGTATCAAAGGCCGCTGAGATATCGAGGAGGACCAGCAGAGACACTTTGCCCCTGTCAGCCTCCCTCAGTAGGTCATCACACAGCGCTACCAATGCCGTTTCTGTATCATGGCGTGGCCTGAAGCCCGACTGAAATGGATCCAGGGCATCTGTTTCATCCACGAGCACCTGAAGCTGATCGGCCACCACCCTCTTGACCACCTTGCTTAGGAAAGAAACGTTGGCGACGGGCCTGTAATTGCCAGTTTTGTCCGCCACCAAACTAGGTTCCTTCCTAATGGGCCTATTGAGTCTGTCCTTCAGGGCAGATGGAAATCTGCCCTCAAGGAAAGACCCATTAATTATTACCGTGGCCCATTCCATTGTTGAAGGCCTGGCTGCTTTGATTAGCCAGGCCGGGCAAGGGTCCAAGGAGGAGGTGGTGGCACGACAGCGGTCAAGCACCCTGGCCACAGAGTCAGGTGTGACAGGCTGAAAGGAGTCAAGAATCACCGGGCAAGACGGAGCGCTGGACATCTCAGTGTTAAATTTAAAAAAATAATTTTATTACCCCTTTTATCGAGTTCAATTTATTTTTAATTTTATCATTGGCTTGAGGCATTCAGAATTCCTGAATATGGCTTAAGCACCTCACCAAACTACACATCCCATATTTCCTTGGGATAGAGCCATGGCAGCTAAATTGGTCTCAAGGCACTGTAACTCTGTAGCCTTGTTGCAATTGTGTACCTATCTTATGGCTGACTATGCAACGGAGCAAAGAAAATACTGTTCATGTGGTAAATGAATAAACCATCAAAGTCTTAATAACATGGAAAATGTCAAATAATCAACCTTTTCAGAATCTAATCAGGCAACATGAGAGAGGCATCCCATGATGTTTCTGAGAGATCCCTGCTGTTACTTACCATGGTTTCAACTTTTCACAGGGAAGGAGGAGATTTTAGATAGCGAAATCTGTTTTCAAGTTAATTGAATTGCAAAAGAACATATATACATATTGCAGAAACCAAACTTTGATGTGAAAATTAGTTTTCACTTTGCAAACCCCATCTGGGGCTTGTATGTAAAATCCTGAATGATTTGAGGGCATGATCCAGAAGGTTGTTATCACTACGTTCGCAGGGAAAGGAATGGAAATGATGAAAAATTACTGCCTTTCCATTGGATCCAAATGGATCCAGAGGGTTTGACTTCTGTGTAAACAAGTACAAAAGATGGGGGGGTGCAAAAAAAAATCACACACACATACAAAACCCCCAATGGTCTCCCAGAAAACTGCTTCTCTTGCTCTTTAGGTAAAGTGCAAAAAAATAAAAATTAAAACTGAAATTAAAACCACTTGCCTCCTTCTGATAAGAAAAAATCACTTTCCCCCATTCATTGGAAAGAACAGTCCCAAATCCATTTCGATGCTAAACACATTGGCCAGCTATGACCCTCCTTTTTCATAACCTGAAGTCCTCAAAAACTTTAGTTGTCATAACTTAATGGTGAAACATCTGGAGGACTACCATTGCTGACTCTTTCCTTTAATATTCAAACATTTTTTGCACTGTGCTTCTTCCAGCATTTCCTATTTGAGTACCCCTTCTTGATCAATGTGGAATTTCTTCTCTACATAGTGTTTCACTGACACATATACAAGCTTGGAAAAATTACTTCTGTGGATGATGACTCCCAGAATCTACATCCAGCATGTCTAAATCTTCTGGATTTTGTAGCCCAAAATGAAACTGTTTTCAAGCTCTTACACACACATGCATGAATCTAGATATTATGCCATCCAAGCCTGGTTTGTTGTTGTTATGTGTGGTCAAGTCACCCTGAAAATACGACGACAGCATGAATGAGAGATCTCCAAAAAATCCTGTCCTCAATAGCCCTGCTTGGCTCTTGCAAACTTAACCCTGTGGCTTCCTTTAGAGAGTCAATCCATCTGGAATTTGTTCTTCCTCTTTTCCTGCTGCCTTCAACCTTTCCCAGCATTACTATCTTTTCCAGAGAATCCTGTCTTCTCATGATATGTCCAAAGTAGCATACTTTGGTTGTCCCAAACCTGGTTTAGGATCACCTTTAGAAGAAATTTGCATATGACAACATGATTCAGCTCATTTTAGCAGCTTGATTACTCCATCTTTTCTGTGAGCTGGAAGGCAAAATGGTCCTCCTGGGGTATATCGAACATACCAGAAGAACAAAGTAAAATGTGTTCTTTCTTTCTTTCTTTCTTTCTTTCTTTCTTTCTTTCTTTCTTTCTTTCTTTCTTTCTTTCTTTCTTTCTTTCTTTCTTTCTTTCTTTCCTTTTCTTCTTTCCCCCCCCCCATTTAACAATTATCATTATCCCAATGATATTTGTAATAATAATAAAAAAGAACAAGGACAACATGAATATCAACAACTATATAAGGTAACCCAGGCCCAAATTCCCTGAGATTGTGAAGTTTTAGTTGTGTGGCATCTATATTTCCACATGGAGAATGAATATGTATGTACATTTGTATGTAGACACACACTTGCACATACACACACATATACATATGAAATTAAGAAAAATCAACTCCCTTCCCTTCCTTATCCCAACAGAACTTGGGTTGCTCACAGTATATTTTGTACAAATGTGCAGGGAGAGGGGGAAATAATTAAAAAAAAACTGGAGTGTCGCGATGCTTCACACAGTTCCTTCTAGTGCACAGCTGGCATGGGGAGTCACAGCTTCACATCATCAACTTTGTCAGTGTCCTCTCCCACCAGGGAGGGGCTTGCATACATGTACACCTCCTTGGTAGTAAGGACAGCAGGATCTCCCAGGCGGCTCAGTCTGTCCTTCCAGTTGCTGTCACTGTGCAGTTGGGGGAGGTGCTAAGCCAGTTGTGCCCAGCACTCCCCCATTGGGGCCAGTGCCGGTGGTCCCTGGCTGCATGGAGGAGACGGGGCTCATGGGTTCAGAGCCACTGTGCACCCCACCTGGTTGGGACTGTTGCATCTTCTTCTTGTTGATCTTCCTTTCCTTGGCCCGCCTGTTCTGAAACCAGATCTTTACCTATGGGGTCGGAAAGCAGAAAAGAAAGTAAGTGCTGGTATATTACAGTGATGAGGATGCATGGAATCCTTAACTAATATTGTTATGTCAATGAAACCAGCCCCAGGTATGTGGTTTTATAGCAAGCATGACAAACCTTTGGCTTAGATGTTTTGGGCTTCACATCTCAAATATTTTACTTTGCTCATCAGAGTTCACAGAAACTGAAGTTCAAAAGAATTGAAAAAGTATAAGGTCCTCATTCTTGATTGCCTAGGTTTAGAGGTGAGGAAAATGTACTCTCTTTTTTTTTTTTTTTGGATTACAGTTCCCAGAATGCCAGCCAGCATGGACATCATGTAGTCCTTGGCGTCAGCCTTGCTTAAGTGCTCTTCAGATGACTTGCACTATAACTCATATTATTCCCAGCTAATGCTCAGACATGCCAATGAAGATGTGAATTGTCATCTGGCATATTTGCAAGGCATATGTGATTAGGTACGTCTACTATATGTCATCCCCTATATGTACTTCCCTGTGAACAAGGCACACTAAATAAGGAGCAGATACTTTGAGTAAACATGCCAGCAGGGGTTGGGCTGTATTTAACCCACACACACACACACCAACCCTCTACACCAAAGGAAAGGATATGGCATGGGAATGCATAGAAACAAGGTGGACTCCTCATAAATTCCAGAGAATTTAAGCTCTCCTGTTCAAAGAAGAAAGATAACATGCTTTCAGAGGGGAAGAGAGAGAAGGAACAAGCTAGTGGAAATGGACATTGTATATGTATTATGGAGGAGGGCTTTGTGGATACCATGGACAGCCAGAAAGACAAATAAGTGGGTGTTAGATCAAATCAAGTCTGAATTCTCTCCAGAAGCAAAAATGACTGAACTGAGGCAATCATACGTACTTCAGACAAGACTCCCTGGAAGGGCTACTGTGGAATGCAACAGGAGACTAGGATGGACGAGTGTGCAAGAAATTGACTCAAGAAAACTACAGCCTTGAGATTGTAAGGCTTGAACATGGCTGTTAACAAAAGGACTTCTGCAGGTCACTACTTCATTGGGTTGCTTATGATGTTCTTGTGCAGGCAAGAATAACCATTCCACTTTTTTTGCCCCTCCACAGGGCAATTCAGTGCACCAGAGATCATGGCTACAATGATTTTTTAACCTGAAACAATTTGCCTCTAAAGGCTGTGTCATTTGTTTTGTAGCCATAACTAGGAAAGAGAATGTGGAGCACAATGTAATAGTAGCAGTCTATCAATAACACATGTGTGAGAGAGACAGAGGGAGAACACCGAGGTACTATCAAGGCGTTCTTAGCCTTTTTTGTATCAATGGCAAAACATGTGTTTCCAACAAAGAAAGTGGCCTTATATCAACTCAAACCATTGGTCTTTCAGCTCAGTGTTGTTTACACAATTTGTCCCCACCCAAATGCCCTCATGATGTGTTGGATTGGATTCAGTTTTGGGATTTATGGGATTAGTCCAAAGTTCACTCCAGAGCAAGAGGAAATAAGCCTTGTATACCAGCAGGATGATGCTCTTGCCCTTGTGAGGTTGTTGGCTTTCTCTGGGAAACTGATTAGTCACAGTGTGAATGGAAAGTTGGACTAGATGGGGCTTTGTTTTGATCCAGCAGGACTCTCTAACATACCCAGAAGGCAGAAGATGGGGATGGCTGGTCTACACGATGACTCAGCAGCCAACTTCAAATGTTTAAACAGGGGTCTCAAACTCAATTTACCGGGGGGGGGGGCACTGGAGGCAGAGTCTGGGTGAGGCTGGGCTGCATCAGATTTTCTACCAAGCGGAGCAAGAGCCCGAGGAAGCTGCCCAGGAGTTTCCTTGGGGCCCCAAAGAGGAGGAGGAGAAGGAGGAGGAGGTGTGCACAAGCCCTCGTCGCCGGCCACGACCCCCTCCGGCTCCTTCTTCACTACCACCACCAGCAGCAGCAGCAGCAGGACAAAGAAGTGGAGAAGGGAGGGAGCGCAGGTGACTGCCTAGCCGGGGGAAGGAGGGCATGACATAAAATTTAAAAAACCCTCACAGAATTCACCTTGCCAAAGGAGAAAAGCCCCCACCAGCACCCATGAGATTAAACAGAATGGGGTGGGTGGGCCCCCCCACAGGTGTGTGTGTGTGCACACCTCTTATTGCAATTAAGTAGGCTAAGGAGAAGCATGTCCAACTTTTTTAATGGATAAAAAAATCTGTAGGAAAGTTGTTCAACCACCAAATGATGATGTTATGGAAAGAAGTCATGGCCATCTGGAGAGACTTGGGCACAGGGTTCAAATCTCAGGACAGCCAGATTCTACAGTTCTGTCTTAGGACAATGATCTTCCTGGGATGGGTGGGGGCAGAATGAAATGTTTATATCCACATTTAAGATACAAAAACGTTTGATTAGGCACACTACCCATTAGCTTGAACTTAGAACAGACTTCCTGGATGTCTTCTTTGTAGGACTTGCACATTCAGGAGGAGAAAGGCTAATGCAAACTTTGCCTCAGGAGAGTACATGGAAAAGGGCAAATCACTTGTTTATATCCAAAATAAAATGGTTAGCCAAAGGTTGAGAAACATTAGGGACTGACTGATTTCGTGCAGTTATCAAGACTACAGAGATCATGTTGTGCCGAAGGGGCAGGAAGAAAGAGCAACACCATTACTCGCATGGGAGTCTGAGTCAGAACAAATGCATTTCCTAGAATCCCAAGGATATCGGGAAAAGGGGTTGTCCTTGAATGTCAAAAATGCAAGTCATTTGGACTTTGAGAACTAAGGTGGGTGGGTTTTGCCACATCCACAGAGAAAGCAAGTGGCAGAATATCTCGCCCAACAAAAGAGAGGATAAACAAACACTTCTCCTGCTTGTGTTGATGTACAAAGCAAGCCAGTAATCTGTTATACAAACTGGATAAGCTAGTGCACTTGGACCTAAGCTGCTTGCTCCAAAACGTAAATACAAACAGAGGCACAATCCATGCATGGAGGTATCCATTCCATAGAGGAATTGAAAAGGAGTTAAGCTAGTTTCCAAACCTGTAACAATGTCTCTTGTGATAGCACTTTTTGAGTGCTTCAGATACATCGTTTTAGTGATTCTAATTACAATTGAATAAATTAAACTAGCTGGGGTGCAGAATATTAGCTCAGTGAGTGAGTTTACAGGAAAGGGGAGGTTCAAACTGGAAATTTACTGGCTCACAGCTCATATCAGACATTGTTTTATATCTTAACTACTATACTACGTACACTCTTTGCAAGTCATTGGGTACAATGACAGAGAAAAGAATAATTCTTTTGGGATTCTTTTGTAACTACCCCGGAGGGGGGAATGACATCTAAAAAAAGTTAAATAAATAGACCTCACTTGCTATAAGTTGTCCATACTGTGTGCAATGTTTTCAATAAGACTTCATTTGTTTCTGGAACACAGCTTGATTACTTTGTTTGGAGATGGCTCAAAGTGGTGCCTTCTGGAGATCACCAGATTAGAGTTCCTTTGGCAGAAAACAAACAGATAAATCTATCTTAGCTAATATTATCTTCAATGTATGAGGTCCTGTGCTTAAATTATAGAGGGAACAGAGAGAATATTTCTCAATTCTCAGCTGGAGGGAGACACTCATTCTAAAATTTCTGGGTGAAGTGCATCCTGCCCCAATCACTAGCTGCTTGTACATTTGTGTTGTTGTTGTTGTTGTTGTTGTCGTCATCGTCGTCGTCGTTGTGTACCATCAAATTACTTCCAAGCCATGGAGACCTATGAATTAATGACCTCCAAAAAAGTCTTACCCTAAATAGCCCTGCTCAGCTTTTGCAAACTCAGGACTGTGGTTTGCTTTATTGAGTCAATCCATCTCTTGTTTGGTCTGCTTCCTTTACAGTTGTCTTCACCTTTTCCAAGCATGGTTGTCTATTCCAATAAATCTTGCCAAAATTACAATAGTCAAAGTTTAGTCATTGTTGCTTCTGGGAAGAGTTCTGGCTTGATTTGATCTAAAACTCATCTGTTTTGTCTTTCTGCCTGTCCATGTTTGTTAATTTAAAAAAAAGTTAAAAGGATTTGAATGCCAGTGAATAAGAGGGTAGTGATATCAGCAGAGAAGGGTAAGGGAAAAGCAGGACTGTGTGAAGTGTGGACACTCCAAATGCACCTTCCCAAGACAATTAAACATTTCTAGCTGAACAAGCGCAGTGACTTAAATGTCAGGATGAGGTATAGAGAACTTCACATCAACCCAGGATAAACTTCTGTGTGGACACATCCTTAATCTAAATTACCACACAGGGTTACTGTGAAGCTTACATGGGGAGAAGTGAGGGCCTTGAGCTCCTTGGAACAAAAATGGGGTATAAATGTAAATAATAAATCCAATTGCCAGCAGAAAACTACTGTTCTACCTCTGCCTCTAGCTTTATTCCAGCCAGCCCTATCCAAATTTGGAGGTTAAAGAAGTTTTCACTGGCAACAAAAGAAATTCTCTTTGAACATGCAGGCTTCATTAATGTGGGATGCTGTTGTATATATACACTAGCTGAACGGTAAGTAGTTCAGTATAACAAAGGGTGTTTTTTTAAAAATAACAAAAGCAGAATAGGTTTCAATCCTATATACTGTCTCCTAGGAATAAATCTAATTAAAACTCAGTGAGAGTTGCTTCTGCGAATATATGTGTAGGATGTAGTTAAGGTTAGTTTTATTTATTTATTTATTTATTTATTTATTTATTTATTTATTTATTTATTTATTTATTTATTTGTTTGTTTGTTTGCTTGCTTGCTTGCTTGCTTGCTTGCTTGCTTGCTTGCTTGCTTGCTTGTTTTATATCCCACCCATCTGGTCAGGTCGACCACTTTATACCTCTTTTCAGTTAAAAGGCTGCTAAGATGCTTTAAAAAAGTTAAAAATTCAATTTGTATTTAAATACTGTACTTAATTGTTCAGCATGGCAAGGAAAGCTGCCATTCACAATTTCTTTGGACCAAGCAATTTTACCCATTCTTTATGTAGCTAGGAATGCAAAAAAAAAGAAACACTTTATTTATTTATTTATTTATTTATTTATTTATTTATTTATTTATTTATTTATTTATTTATTTATTTATTTATTTATTTAATATCCCGCCTATCTAGTCCGTCAGGTCCACTCTTGCCAAAATGTAGCTGTATGGTGAACCTGGACTGAAGTTTGCAAGTGAAGCACAAGCTTGGTATGCTGGAAGCCTCATGTTGAAAATCCCTGGCATCTGAAAGCAGGGCTAAGAAACAATAGGGGCTGAAACCTCTAGACAGTTGTCCCCAGGCAATGCATCAAATAGAGAGTACTGAACTACACAGGCCAAAAAGTCACTGTTTGAACACAGTACCCAGACTCACTGGCCATGCTGGTTTCAGGCCTCTGGGAGATGTAGTCTTTTCCTGATTTTCTTGGAAGCTAGTGTGGTGTAGTGGTCAGAGTGCTGGACTAGGACTCAGGAGCTCTGGGTTCAAATTTCCCCTCAGCCATAAGTACTGTACGTGATGCTTAGTTAGTCACATGATTTTAGCTTGACCTACCTTACAGACTCGCTGTGAGGATCACACACAGAGGAAGATGGCCCTACACATCACCCTGAGCTGGCTGGGGGAAAGGTGGGGCATAAATGTAACACGTAAATAAAATAAACCTATAAACAATTGAAAAAAAGTAAGGTTGTTTTTTTTTTAGTTCTTCCTTGGACCAATAATCTGATTCAATATGAGGAAGCTTCCTCTGTCCCTAAAACTATCATGCAGGTTTTAGCATGTATCTTTTTAAAAGGAGAGACTTGTTGGATGTAACGCAGGCCTCTTGGTGATATTTACTGTCCAAAACCAAAAAAGGAACTGGTACATCCACCAAAGCTGTAGGCAAGGAGAGACTATAGTCCTAGGATATAAACATTGCACTATGCATTTTATTCCAAAATAAAAAAAAACCCAAGGACTTTTATTAAAAAAAAGAAGAAAAGAGGGGGGGCTTTTATTTTGGAATAAGGTGCATAGGACAATGTTTACATCCTGGAGCTATAGTCTCTTCTTGCCTACAGGTTAATTCCACTGTCCTCCAAACTGTGCCTCCCAAATGTCTGGGCTACAGGGCCATGGTGGCTGGGGCTGATGGGAGCACACATTTACAATATGAAAAGCTTCTGGGCTGGCAAGAAAAGAGTGGCCAAACCGGTTAATGTCTTTCGCCAATAATCTTTGAAGACTGTGGCAGAGAGGATTTGCTGGGAACCTGGAGGGCAATGCAAAGACCTCTGATATTTTTCAGAGTATAAAAAAGACACACACACACACACACACACACACACACACACACACACACACACACACACACACACACACACAGACAAAGAGCCCAAGTCAAACCTGTCTCTCTGACAAGCCCAACGTGGCTGCCAGTTCAGCTTTCCTCCGGATGGTGATGTAACGGCTGTAGTGAAATTCTTTCTCTAGCTCCAGTCGCTGGTGATCTGTGTAGACCACGCGGTACTTGTCTTTCGTCCTGGTTTTCACTGGAAAGAGAGATGGAGGTCAGTTGAGATAGGTTGGGTGGCAGCACCATTTCTTTTATGAACTCTTTTAGGTAATTCCCTTTGGCTTTAGCAAAACCCTCATTTGTTTGGTGTCTCTAAGTCACTCATGGTGACTCTGTGCATTAATGACTTCAGAAAGTCATTAACAGCCCTTCTCAGGTATTGCAGATTTAAAACTGTGCCTTCCTAGTATATAGGAAAATATGTACCTCCAGTAACTCAGGACTTCTGGAACAAACAAACAAACAAACACCCATCTGGCCTGCTCATTCAGAAGGGGGTTTACTAGCCACATGCCTTTTTACATTTCAGTACCTAGTTTTCAAAGCTTAGCTGTTGATTACCTCTACTACCACTGGCATTCCCCAAACAGTTTTGAACAGCTCCCTCTCTTCCTGCTAGTTTAAATTATAAGCCCTCAAATGTCTGGCTTGGAGAGGAAGTGATTTTCAAACAATGCCTGCTTGTAAAAAGCAAGCAGCTGCTAGATTTATGGCCCTGAAGCCAAACACACACACACACACACACACACACACACACACACACACAATTGTGTGTGTGTGTGTGTGTTGTATGTGCAGGCCATCCTGGTATACACAAAATACAAATAAACCCTCCATTTATTATGCACGTGTATAATTTGGTACTGTGTAATTAAGCCTCTTATGACTGGGACTTGTAGAAGCAATTGCCAGCAGCTTATGTCCCTCTGATTTTAACCGCACCAGTTTCTCCAACTCATTAAGCTCAGAATCAGACCCTTTGATATTAAGGATGAGCTCAGCTGCCTCAGCCCTAACTTTCAAACAACAACCTGACTGCTTCCTGCCTCATCTAAGACAAACTGTACCTGGTGAAACGCATCTTGCCAAGAACTTTATATTTAAGAGTAACCTCCTGACAAACCCTGTCTTGTCACAAATGTTTGGACTTTTGGTACTTGCTTTGAAGAAGTAGGATTCACCCATGAATTTTTTTTATCAGTGGCCTATAAGGATATCTCCTGTTCTTGCATTTGTATTCTGTAATGACCCTCTTTTATTTTAAATTATGGACAGGGCATACAGACTAACCAAACAGACATTTCTGAGTCCACTGGAATTAAATACAGAATATTTCATATATATTTACATTATAATGATCCTGTTATAACATTAATATTTTATGCTGAACTCTTTGAATTGAGGCAATAGAGCACAATGTTTTCCTTGCACATTCAAGTCCCAATGAAACAGTGAAAAGTTGCACAGAATAGCACACTTGCCCTCACTTTGAGAGGCACTGGATTGAGTTCATGGCACAGAATTAAACTGCAGTGGGATATATTTTCCTGGATGTGGGATGCTACTGGTTTAACCATCTCTCCTAAATATAATACTTGAAAATATCAATAATGGGGGTGGGGGTGTCAAAAAGGTAATAATACAGAGACTGATGAAGATAATGAACATCTCTCACTTCCCTCCATGTGGAATTAAATCCATATATATACATTGGATTTAATTAGATATATATTGGATAGATATCCTAATACACATAGACAGACAGACAGACACACACACACACACACACACACACACAGAGAGAGAGAGAGAGAGAGAGAGAGAGAGATTATATGTATACTGAACCTGAATTTCTCTATTCCAAGTTGACAATCAAGACACTGTTAACTAATGTAGCTTTTAAGGCATGATCCAATCAATATTTTACTACACGTGTTCAGTTTAGCACACATGTTGCTCCCAACAGGACAGGTGTGATATATAGGCATACACTTTTATCTCAAGATCAGTAAGGAAGATGGGATGCTGTTTGCTGATAAAAGAGCTACATTTTACCTTGATGAAAATACAGAACATTATTATCATACTGCATGTCATACACCTCATAATTCTAGAGCTCAGGGTAGCCTAAGGCTTCTGAATGTTTTGGACTACAACTTCCATGACCTCAAGCCAGCATTGTGAATGACTGGGAAATTATGGGAGTTCTAGTTTAAAACATCTAAAAGACCCAAGGTTACTTAACAATGTCAGATGGAATATATTTTCTCTAGCTATTGATTAATGCAGGAAAATATTATTTTGGCCTTGGGAGAGGTAAAATAAGAAGTATATAGCCTCTTATTTAGAGGTAGGGGCAAGTTTTTTAAAGTTATTAGTTTTAAAATACAATTAAAGTTAATTCTGGCTTATGGTGACCCTTTTCAGGGTTTTCTAGGTAGAGAGTCACCAGAAGTGGTTTGCCATTTTCTTCTTCTACGGGCATTCTGGAACTTTTAAATACATATACATGCAATAAAAATCAACGCAGAGATGGCCCACAAGAGCTTCCTAAAGATGAAGAATTAAAAGTACAGGTATATTTGAATTTAAATTCAGTTTAAATTAAAACTGTATTTGAGAATGTTCAGTGTAAGGTGCTGTATGTATTCTCACTGTGACTCTTTTGCAATGGAAACATGGACTTTATCACAGGCTACTGCAAAAAAAAAAGATAAAAGCATCTGGAATGTGGATTTATCCTAAGGCAGTAAGAATTCCATGGAGCAAGAGGGTGGCCAACAAAGAAGTTCTAAAGCAAATGAACAAAGAGCAAGAAATCATAAAATACATAAAAATGCAGACAGCTAGAATACTTCTGCCATGTAGCAGGTCACAAAAACTACAGATTTTTACCAGTGATAATTCAAAGTAAAATCAATGGGAGAGGAACTGCAGGAAGGGAAAGGATGAATTGGTCAAAGAACTTTGTGGACTGGTTTGGAGGTTGGCCAACATTATTAGTTAGAACTGCCCCATCCATGAGAATAGGAAAAAGAACAACAAAGACATAACGAAGAAGGAAGCTTCCATGTTTCCTACAGGCCATAGACCAGTTAATCAGACATATTAAACTCCCTCCCTCCCTCCCTCCCTCCCTCCCTCCCTCTCTCTCTCTCTCTCTGTGTGTGTGTGTGTGTATCTTCACCATGCCAATCCTCAATTCTTATTGTGGCCTCTTCCGCCAGCAATTTTCACTACAATAAATCTATTTCCCAGTATTTTGACTTTCCCAATGAAGAGTGATCCGAATTATTTCAGCCACAATGATCCTGAAGAATTTGTTTGAAATAAGAGACATACGTCTTTATTTCTTTCCAGAATTAATAAATATATCAGACAATTTTTGCCCAGTAATGGGCAAAATTGGGAGCATTGGAAGCAGCTGCCATCAAATAACAGACACATGTTTATTAACACCTACGGCAAAGCAAATATTAAAATGATTAATAATTTTGTCCCCACACAGTCTCTTCCTGGTCAACAATATAAAAATACTGTACAAATAAGATTCAGAGCTTGGCAAAATTACATCTACATAACTACTTCTGAAACATCATGGGAGCTATAGTCCAAAATAAGTAACATCTCCAGGATCTGATGATATACCATGTCAGTTATCAGGATTTCTTTCCAAGCTTAGGATGTGCTGCAATTCACAGCAGAAAGTTTGAGAAGGTTCAGACTCAGCGGGATATATATTTTAAGGACTATATACTATGCCTTTAATCCTGTTGATTTCAAGGGATCTAATTTTTTTAAAAAAATTAAATACCATGCCCTACAAACAATATATAAACCATAATCGTAAAGCACTTTATCCTCAGTTTCAGAACTCATTTTAAGGAAAAAAATCATAGCAACAAGAGCAAACTAAAGGGAATGCTTTAATGTAGAACAATAAATTCCAGCGCTATACTCTGAAGGCACCAAAAATGGAAAATATTTCTTTTCAGGCTTGTTGGCTGGGGTGCTTCAGGGTACTTTTCCTATATCTCAAAAACCTACATGGCAAGCAGGCTGAATTGATCTCAGCATCCCTTCCTTCCAAGATAAATCCTGAGGTTAAGGAAATTACAAAATCAATATGAATAGGACCAGCCCACAAAATAATTTATTTTCTACACATGACAAGACCAACACACTGGGGACCACAATAATCAAAGACAGGTTTATTTGAAATAGAATGTACACTTCAAAGACAAATAAATGGATTCTCACATTTCGTCAATTGCTTACTATCTCACATTTCAGTGTTGACTCTGGACAGTTTTCTTCCTATTTTATTTCTCTTTTTAATTTAAGGTTGGGTGGGTGGGATGTTTGAGGAAAGGCAACCGACCAACTCACAACCCTCGTCCGCCTTATCCTTCTCCAGCCTGTTTAGCTGCCCAGTGGCCAATTCTTTCTTCTGGGGGGGGGGGTTTACACGGAAAGAGGAATAAGGCTGCCGGTGATGACCAAGCCCCCACCTCAATTCTCTGCAGCTCCCAGTGGCCTTTTTGGAGATACTTTCCCTTGCTTCTAGTCGGAACTAATTATTTCCCACAAGATTTCCTCCCCTCACCCCCATTAATCCCTCCCCCCCCAAAAAGAGAGAGAGATCTGAGGGTCCGGGCCGATCTGCCTAGAGGTCTTCCAGGGCCACCAGGCTGGCTTGGTCGGTCGGGTGAGGGTCAAACAAAGCATAACAAAAGCCGCCCCCCCTCGCTCAGCCCGGCGACAAAAGCTTCCCCGTGGTGAAAACAAGGCTGATCAGAGAGGGAAGCTCCCTGGAGCCGCTGAATGGCGAACACCCGCGCCGACAATGCGCTACAAGGCGATCTTATCAAAGCCACCAGCGCCTCCGGAACGCCCCTGCACCGCAGGCGCGCCCTGTTCGCCTTATTCTCGCCGCGCGCGCCCCCCGCCCCGCACGAACAAACGCCGGCGAGCTCTTTCATCCGCAGCCGCCTTTTCCCATTCCCCAGACGCGCATCTGAACAGAAGCCCCCGTGGGCTCCTAGGGGAGCGTTTACATGGCGGCCTCAGCCCTGGCCTGGGCTTCCTCTCCTACTTTTCCCGGTGAGGGGAAGGAAGAGGTCAGAAAGCAGCCAGCGGAGGGAGGCGGAGGGGGGGGGGATGAGCAAGAGGGGATATGCTTTCAATTCAGATAGGGAGGGGCCACACCCACGAGTCCCCGCAATCCCTCCGTCTTTATTTATTTATTTATTTATTTATTTATTTATTTATTTATTTATTTATTTATTTATTTATTTATTTATTTATTTATTTATTTATTTATTTATTTATTTGTACCCGGCCTTTCTCCTTAAAAAAGGGCCCAAGGCGAATCACATCCTTGGGCAACATTTAAAGCTAGAAACAATAAGTACACCTCAGTGGTCAAGATCATTAAAAGACAATATTTAAAGCTTAGAGCAGGTGACATAAAGAGGCAGCTTGCATCATTTAAAAGACAACATGAAAACTAACATTATTTTAGTCAGATTTTCTGAATACAGGCACACACCACTGCTTGGGGAAAATTACAACGAGACTGCATCATCCACTCCAAGTTACTTTTTTTTTTTTGGATTACAATGGCCAGAATCCACAAGCCAGTATCCAAGGATTCTGGATCTTGTAGTAATTTTTCCAAGCTTTGTTAAGAACGGTAGTTGAGTTTGGGGAGGGTGATGATTAATAGTCTCAGCCCCTCGGAGAGGGGAGCTGTGTGAGTTTTGCGCTCTCCCAATAATATTAGCCTTTTAAAAAAAATGTAACGGCAATGCGTTCCTTTTGGGTAAAACCGGAACTTATATCCGCAGCAGGTTTCCGTTTTCAAGCGAAAGGTGAGAAAACTCTTAAATTGGAGGTGTCTGAGTAATGGCAAAATGTATTCCCTCAGAACAGTACAGGGCGTGAACTCTATAAACGCTATTAATCCAATTCCAGCCTCATAAGGTCGTTGTTCGTGATAATGTTTCGCAGGACCAGGAATGATGGGAATGGGAACTTGCCCAATAAAATCAGTAAAGGAGATTAAGACTTTTAGGCGGTTCAGCTGCCATCAGCCCTTCACTCGGAAACGTTGAAAAATCCCAGTCACCCAGGCTTGCATGCAGGGGAATCTGTGTGATCCTTGAGGCTTGACTGTCTGCTGACCGGGAGCCCGGCCTCTGGTGGGGGGGGGCACGGTCTCAGGAGGAAATGACCTGACACATTTGTGTTGCTTTCTACGCTTGTTTAACTGGCCGGCGCTGTGGTTTTTAACACCTGGTGCGTGGCAAACCAGTCTTCAACTCACCAAGCTCCTTTCCACTGATTTGAGGGGGGGGGGGATGTTGGCTCTGGGAATTTCTTCTGCCAGGCAGAACTTTGAGGAGCAGGCGGAGTTGGGGAAGTTCCCGCTGTAAGCAGAGTTGTATCACCAGATGTTGGACTACAGTTCACATCAATACCAGGTTTAAGCCACTTCTGGCTGGAGTTCGTGGGAATTGGGAGTCGAAGCGTCCATGGAAGGCGCACGCGCTCTTCATCCCAGGATCTGAGGAACTAGGCCTCAGGTATGGCAAGAGGTGGTTGGGCACAACTCCCATCATCCACTGCCAGGGCTGACTAGCTGACAGATACTGCAATCCTGTCCCATCCAGAGGGTCACATATTCACTTTCCCCAGCATTTATAATAGGTTTTCAAGGTCATTTAAGGAGTGTTTCCCCCCCCCACCTTCAAGCCCAGTGAATTTCCATGGCCAAGCGGAGACTCGATTCCAGGTCCTCTGAGTCCTCGTCCATCACTCTCTCCACTGGCAGCATCCGAGGAAATAATCCGTGTTTTGCGAATGTTGCAGCATGTTTTCCCTTAGGAAAATATTTTAACTCAAAGCAAAATACAGAAGCCTCTTCCTGAATCGCTTGAGACGTATATATTTACAATCAAATTAAGCATGCTAAATCTAGAATCTGTGTTCAGAGGGAGGTGGTTTTTAACTGCAGTCATAGGGAAGTCAGATCCGAAGTAAATCTCACTTGGGTTCAACTAGGCTTTCACCTAAATAAATCGAGGGTGCCCAGTAACCTTTAAGGCACAGCATAACTGTTTTACCTGCAGCAGACCAACATCCGATGTGTGTCTGTTTACAAGCAAGTCCAATCCAGTTAGTTGAAATTTACTTCCAGGTAGGGGCATGTCGGTGGTCCACTTGCGGGTGAGGATAGGATGGAGGGCTCAATTGAAACACTGAAATATTTAATAGCATTTACCCTATAGCTATTCAATTGTGATTTCATTGCTGCATTTCATATATATCACCCCACATGGAGCCCCTTTCTCGCATCATCCTCAATCTCATTACATACTGTATATGCATGCAATACAGTAATACTATGGTATACTGTATATAGTATAGACTGAGATATAGATATATATTTTAAATACTATAGGTAGCATCCTATGTAGATTTATGTATACGTCACACATACATATGCATTTCTTCCGCAGTTCCTTTCTATTCCGTGAACTCCAGGAGCCGCCAGAAGGCCCCCCCCCCCCCGCCTGCTGGGGCCAGAGACATTTCTCTGTGGATCTGATGCTGGGGGTTTTGCAACCAGCTGGGAGCCTGTGTCCATCCCAAGATCCTTGTCCGCCCGCCCCCCCCAACAATTCCTCCGCCCAGGAAAGAGCTGGAGGGCCTGTTAGGGGGGTGGCACATTTCAGTATTGACTGCGAAAGTTTTTTACCCTACCCTCCTCCTTTCTTTCCTTTTCCGGCCAGGGGGAAGAAGGATACAATAGCGAGGAAGGTGTATATCAAAGCGAGATGGGTTTAAAGCCCCCCTTCCCCCTGACAGATGAGGGTCTGGAAAAAATAGGGGTGGGGGAGAGAGAAAAGTGGAGGAGAGAGGAGGAGAAGAAAAGAGGAGGGGGAAAAACAAAACTACCGGCTGCAGGGAAGCAATATTAACATTACAAGGGAGTAAGGGAGCGTCCGAACCCTCGTGTCCTTTGTTCACCTTTCTCGTAGAGCACCAGCATAACAGAGACTCCGAAGGCCGCGGCTGCTACCCTAAGCACGGCCGGCGCAAGCCCAAGCCGGCGGCGTTTTCCTCCGAGCAGCGAGAGCCGCTGCGGGTCCCTCGGCAGGAGCGGGTCCCGCGGAGGTCAAGGCGGCTGACCGCCCCCTAAGCTGGCCGCGTGTGGCAACCCAAGAGGACCGAGCGTTGACACCACGCACCAAAGTGGGCCTTCTCTTTTCCACCGGGGAGGGTGGCGGAGCCCCTTCTCCGCCCGGGTCAGTTCCACGCGGCCTATAAAAATCATACTCGGGTTGCTGCTCTTCTTTCCGCATTGCAAACGGAGGCCCCGTCAGCGCATCAGGGAGAGGATCACCGAGGAGGTTAATCCCATATAACTGAATGCAAACCTATTCGGACTCTGTTCCTAACCGGACGAAAATGAAAAAAATGAAAATTTAAGAGTAAATTAGCAACTATTAGGAGTAGGAGTAAGTCCAACGCCAGAGGAAGGCCAGCTGAGATCAGTGGGCCTTACCTCGGTGTAACGGAGCGGTCTATAGCTGTAAGCGCGTGAATGAGAGGCTACAGCCTTGTACCCGCGGAGATGGGAAGGAAACGCGTCGAAATCAGTGGGACGCTTTTGAACACACAGGCACAAGACGGCATTTTTAATCTCTCCGTGTTATTAACCTCTTTGATCCTACTGCCCACAATGAGATTGCGTGAACAGAAGTCCATGAAGAGAGGGTGACCCAATTATTCTACGCTGGGTCTTTCTCCCGCCCGCCCCCCGCCCCCCGAGAATAAGGCGCTTTTAGTCTCCAGTTTAATGTAATCACAGCCTTTCTGATCACTTGTCCTCTTGTCACCATTCCAATTCGGACGGACTACACCTCCCAGAGTCCTCTGCTGCAGTCTTTCTGAGGGATGATAGAAGCTGTAACCCCAAAGGTCGCTTTGCCTGAGCGCTGCTCCCCTGAATGGGTCCCGGGTCAACAGAGAAGGTAGAACAACGTCTCTTCTTCCCCATAGGCATGAAGAGGAAAAGGAAGATCCGGATCAGATCTTGCTGGACCCGCGGGAGGCCGGACTCCTGACTCCTGCGGGAGTCGGCCGGCCCTCCCGCGGGTTGGCGTGCGAAGATTCCCACTCGCAGCCTCGGCGTGTGGGTGCAGCGGATCGCCTGCCCTCCCAGGAAATCTTGGTCGGACCTTTCTTATTCGCCGTTGGCGGGGTTGAAGGCAAGCCAGAGGCGCGCTGGCTGTCGAAATGCGATGGGAGCATAAAGGTATGCGCCCAGTGAGTCAGAAACCAATGCCCAGTCAACCACACACCGGGCGATGATTTATAGGACTGTAATTGGTTATAAAAATCATTCAAGTGGCCGTAACCAGGCCTGGGGCCGCGGCGGGGAAAGCCATCGTTTCCACTGCAGAGGAAGGCCATTCTCAGCTCTTCAAGAAGGACGGATCGGCCGAGCCTGCAGTGGCTGGGACAGGCTTGCATTGCCCGCTGATGGGCGAGGGGGAACTCTTAGGCCTCCGATTCTGTAAACTAGGGGGCAAAAAGCAGAGAAACCTGATTAAGCTGATGTCAGGGAGGTACCCTCTCGGGTATCGGGAAGAACATCCTCTTCAGTCCACCACTGCCTTTAGCCAGAGGCTTCACGAAATGAAGAGGAACCAGACCAAGGCTTCTCTTACGCCAGGAACGTAAGGCCTTCTATATGTTTTGGGACTCCAGTTCCCATGAGCCCTGGTCAGCCTGATCCATGCATGGAGAAATCATCCAAAACTAACTTCAAGATCACATCTCCCCTGACCCCTTCTCTAAATATGACCTAACAGTTAGAGGGTTGGGCTAGAAACTCCGGGGACCCAACTTTCTGCTCAGCTGCTGAATTCACCTTCCCACCCCTTTAATCTCCATCTGACCTACCTCGCAGGCTTGTTGTGAGGCTTATGTGAGGAGATGGACAGCCTGAAGCTGATAAGAGGATAGATGTGATAAAAATGTGGCAAATCAATATTGTGTGTCTGTTGTGCTGTGCTGTGTTGTTAAGTCAGAAGTGGCTTATAGTGGGACCCTAACAAGGTTTCAAGGCAAGTGAGATATTTAAGGCATGGTTTTATCAGTTCCATACCCTCAATGAGTTTCCACAGCCAAGTGGTTGCAATCCATCACTCTATCCAAAACAGCACACTGGGAATCTCAAGTCAATATTAGTGCATAAATAGTAGCTGTCTTCCATCTGGGTTGCAATGTGCACATGATGGGACCCTGTCCTGCAAAATAAATATCTGCAGGTATAACAAAAATGTGTCAAGGAGGAGGCAAGGCTAAGAACTTTCTTCCTCCCGTGCTTGCTTTTCAGAGGCCCAGAATTTGGTTTTTCATGACCAAGTGCCACCACCTGCTGTCCAGAATGGGTAAACCTAGGCACAGGTTTATCCCCACGGCCACAATGGAATAAAGCAGTCTGATGGTCTCACTGGATGCTTGGGCCAAAGTGGATCCCCCCCGGGAGGCAGATCCTCAGTGTCCCTTGAGTTTCACAGATTTAAGCTAAGATCCTGTACATATATTTATACAGAAGTTAGTCCCAGTGACTTCAGCAAGTCTTATTTCAAAATACAGTGGTGCCTCGCTAGACAGTTACCCCGCATGACAGTTTTTTCGCTAGACATTGACTTCTTGCGATCATTATAGCAATTCGCAAAACAGTGATTCCTATGGGGGAATTTCGCTGGACAATGTTTGGTCTCTGCTTTGCAAACCGATTTTCACTAGACGACGATTTGCTTTTCGCTAGACAATGATTTCGCTAAACAGCGATTTCAGTGGAACGGATTATCATTGTCTAGCGAGGCACCACTGTATACTGTTACATTTCTGAGAGGTTCTCCTGCAGAAGCCTGAACTGGAAATTTTAGTGCGCCCTGCATAAGAGCATTACTTAAGTCCCAATGGAGTAAAAGAACTTTCTAGTTTGTGAGGGGAGTTAACTTCCACTTTAAGCTTTTTTTAAACTTTCTAGTATATTTTGGCTAATATCAGAACCTCTCCCAATAAGCAGCTACCAAAGGATTTTAAAAAGTCAATAGAAAGAGTGGGACTTACTTCCCAGGTAAAAGAACTTGAGTGCCATGTAGCGAAGCTGAATTTTTTACTGTTTAATATATTTCCATTAAGGTTTGTTCCTTATCTCTATGAGAAAGTAGGGGGAAAGTAAGTTTTTCAAAAGTGATATTAAAACACTTATTATCCCTTCCAGGATTCTGAATCTAGAGTGACTTTATCTGTTCATTGAATTAATTATATTTCTGGCTAAGTATTTTTTTTTTAGCTGATAAGATTATAGATGCCTCTTTTATTCAGGTAATTCTGAAAAGAGTGTAAATCTTTACATCTTCAATGTCAAAATACCACTCAAAGAAAATTATGTAATGTACTATCTAGTCCACAGAGAATAAGATAGAGACTATGTGTGGATCCAACATCAATACACATTACTCAGGATTCAGGAGTAATTCTCATGGATTTTCATGAAAGCTCAATGTACAGGACATATTTAGAAATAGCAGAAATATATGAATGTAAATATATTTTGGACTCATTAAAATCCAGATATTTACATATGTTTCTACGGAGCTCCTAAACACATTTTCTGATTGACTTGAAAGTAAATCACATTCATTTTCAAACGACCTTCTAGGCACCTTGCCTGTGGATCTCAGTTTTTCCTACTATTTTTAAAATCTGTGTGAACCTAGTGGTTTTCTTCTAAACATTGCGAAAGAGAGCTAAAGAAAGCCCCAGAGTTTTCTTCAGCATTCTCTGTTTGTTCTTTTCCTCGGCTGTTCCCTCACCAAAACTTCCAAGGTGAGGCTCTCTGAACTAACCCGGGTCCGTTTGGAATGAGAGGTCTCTGAAAATTCTCTCATTTTCTGCTTTAGTGCTGATACTGAGGAGAAGACCGCGCCGCGGTGTTTGTCTCTTTAACCATCTATGTACCAGATTCCCAAGGTTCACATAATTACAACAAAAAGAACATCAACCAAAGCCCTTCCTGCTCCGTGGAATTTGGAAGGATTCTCTAAGCTCCAGACCAAGCAACGTGACCAGTTAGTTAGAAATGGAGGTCCACATTGGCCCTGGCTTGGTACCACAGCAACCTAAGTCCAACTCTTGATGTCTTCCTCCACTACCAACCCATAGATTTTTCCATTCCTCCAGGTGGAGCTAAGGACACTCACCATGCGGTCCTAACTAAGGGTATTTATTCTGAAGCCCTACTGAATAATGATAATAATTAAGGATTATATGTGGAATCACCTCTTCCACCATCAGCCCTAACCCCATTTCAATCTGGAAGTGCATTCCGTCGAGGCTTGCCTCAGTTTTATCTTCTCTCTTTCATAATATACCAGCAAAAGGGACTAGATCTCTAAAGTTCTGCAAACATGAGCAACAGTACTAGAGGGTCAAAAGATCTCAGATCTTCTCCCACAGAATAACACCAGATCTACCTGACAGGGCTGTTATTTAAGGCTTATAAATGTCGGGAATCGATTAGCAGATGTATGGGAAGAAGGGAAGGGACCATCATACGACTGCCGAAGGCAGTTTGTGACAGTTACAAAATTCAACTCCGCGTTGAATTCCACGTTTTAAGGCCAGGAGCTCCCCGGGAATATGGGCATATATATATATTCAGAACGGTAGTTTAGATGTCCCCAGCCTTTAGTTTAACTATCTTGGAGGGTAAACGTGTCTGTCTCCGTTTAGATTTAAGAATGATAGGGCATCCTGAAGACTTATAAAACGGGGGGATTTCTAGAGGACTCTGTAGTTTGTTCCTCTCTTGTTCGTGGTTTCTGCTGTGCTGACCTAAGAGAGCGAGCTGTTTGGGAAAATGTTTCCATTTCAGTTTGTGATTGCATACAGTCTGGAAATTCCAAACCCGACACGGCCAGGCCAAAACGACCGGGCGCTCACCAGACCGAAACTGACAAAGGCCGTCTCCATGCTGACCGCTCTGCTAATTCGGTTGAATCCAGGATTGAAAAGGTCGAGCAATACCGGAAACCCACAGAATGCAAATCCAAGCACTCGGATCGTGAAAGCACGCGTTTCCTTTGAAAGAAAAATATTCTCCTTCCCAAGTACCTTTTTTCCCCAAGGAAATTCCTTCTCTCGAAAAACAAATATTGCAAGACTTCCAAGTCATCAAACCAACAATGTTGTGGTAATTTTTTTTTTAAAGGCTACTGAGATTTCAATGCATACTGCGTTGAAATGATTTCCAGAAGACTCTGCCTCTACAAAATAATCGAGAGACCTGGTCATAATGGCCCAAGAGAGTCCCTTGAAGTCTTGGAGGCCTATCTCCCCTGATTTCTATTTACACCTGCGTCTGAGATTTTCTGGTATTGATCGTTACACCTTCTGGAAAATATTCTTGATTTGTAGGTAGGTCGTTTGCGGGGTGGTGCCGTTTTGTTTTGTCTGTCCGTTGTACAGTCGCACCCAGATCGGAAACGAAAGGGACAGAGAAGAGTCACCTTTAATGTTCCGATTGCCCTCCTTTCCCCCTTATCAGGCGGGGATTTATATAACCTCTCTTGAAAACAACAACAAGCAACGTTGACTCTCACCCACCCACGCACGGTCGAAGGCGCACTTCTATGCGGTAAATTCGGAAGGAGACGTTCCGGCTTGGTCAGCTCGGAAAGGAATCCCATGCACTTATTCTCACCTCCGTGCGAACAGCCTCGCGGCCTTCGCCTCCGACCAACTGTGCGTATACTCGGGAGCAGGCAAGACGGAAGTCATCTTCCTCGGACTTCACAAAACTCAGAAGCGTGTGACTTCTGCGGGCACCCCAGCGCGACAGGTCCCTTTTCAGGGGGTGAGAGTAAGAACTGGAGGCCAAGAAGGAAACGCCGGCGCTCACGTAGGGCCGCTGAATGACTGGGAGGAAGAAGAAAAAAATCCGAACCCTTCGGCTTCACTGCCTTGGGGATCGACCTGCTGTCATCTTAGGTCTTGTGCAACGCAAGCTTCCTTCTTGCATCCGTCCTCCAAGGCCCAAACCGGAGCGCGCCGTCAACTCAGCCTGTATTTCCCAGAGAAGGCCCGCCGGCGATGGATCACTCCTTTCCACAAAATCGACTGCTGGGATCCCGTCAATCTCCTACACCTACAGGAGATCTCGATCGCAGCCAAACTCAGTAAGACCCTCGCCGAGATCCTTCTCCCACCCATAACTTGCTAAAGAATCGTTAAGTGCAAGGGTGCTCCGGAGCTGGTGCAGAGTGCATCGCGTGCCCCCAATCATTCCCTATCCACGTGGACGGACGAAGCAGATCCAAACTGTGTTCTGCTTCTCCGGTCGCAGCAGGGTGGGCGAGTATCACCAAGGCGCGCTCGCCTGCCATTCCCTTCTGGGAACTCCCGCGACCCCCACCCACCCCCACCCCCTGCCCCTGCCCCTGCCCCTGCCACCTTACCGGGTCCCCCCGCCGTAGGCTTCCTCATCCACTCGCAGAGATTCCGCCGCTGAACGCTGCCGCCGCCGCCGCCGCCGCCAGGGGAGAGCTGCTCCGCCGCCGGGTTGAGAGACTGCATCAGCCCGCCGGAGGTGGGTCCCGCACAAGGGGCCACCGGGGCTCCCTGCGGGGCGTGATGATGGTGCGGGTGAGAGTGGTGGTAGTCTCCGGCGGGGCTGTAGGCCAGGCCTGCCGTGGCGGGGCCGTGCATGGCCACATTAGCCGCCACCGCCGCCGCCGCCGCCGCCGCCGCCCCCTGCCCGTAGCCGTTCCAGTCATCGCGCAGCGGGGGCGCGCCGTAGCCCCCCGGCCAGGGCGAGCCCGGAGACTGCGCGTTCTCCAGCCCGATCCCGGCGGGCACGTGGTAGGCGCCGTAGTCCGGGTACTGCGGAGCGCCCACGAAATTCTGCGCCGCCGCCGCCGCCAAGTTGATCCCCCCCGCATGGCGCACCGAGCCGGGGTACATGGACGGTCCACCCTCTTTGTCCAGCAGGTAGCTCACGTACATGGTGGTGGCCGGAAGCGCCCGGCGCTCCTCCGCATACTGCTGAGGTGGGGACGGGGATCGGGGGCTCTCCCCTTTGAGGGGGTGGGGAGGGACCCCTGGGGCTCTTTGGGGGGTGGGTGGGGGGGTTGTGGGGCCGGCTAGCGGCCGGCTCCCCTCTGGTGCCTGAGTGAGCTTTCCTCCGCGTGCAGAGAAGCGGGGCGCCGACTCGCCTCGTCTTCCTCTTCCTCCTCCTCCTCCTCCTCCTCGTCGTTGTCTTCCTCCTTCAGGGCACCGGCTCCCTCGGCCCGGCCGGCAGCAGCGGCCGCGCAGCCCTGGCGAGATGAAGCGATGGATTGTTGACAAGGCTCTCTTAGGACTGGCCTGGCCAGGCCCCCTCGCCCAGGCAGGTGACGTGGAGGGAGGGAAGGAGGGAAGGAGGGAGGGAGAGGAGAGAACACGGAGGGGGGGGGGAAGAGAGAGAGAGAGAGAAGGAGAGAGGGAGGGGAAAACAGAGCCCGAGAGGGGGGGGAGGGAGTGTGGCAGGGGGGTAATAGAGCTGCTGCTAGCCCCTGAAGAAGATTTGCATTTAAAAAGATAAGGGAGAGGGTAGCGACCGGATCGCGGCGACAGAGTCAAGCCTTTATTGTTTAAGAGCTTCCTTCTCCCTTTGCAACCTGGTGCACTTTAACCTCCCAATCACAGGTTCAAAGGACTGACTCCGAAGAACAAGGCAAAGCGAAAGAAAGAGGAGGGAGGGAGGGAGGGGGGGAACCGAAGATAGGGACAAGGTGGACGCAGCGAAAGACAGCCAAAGTCTGGAGCCAGGAGGGCCCTGCCCGGTCCTTGAGCATGGGTCTGGGAGTTCGTAGCGGTAGAGTTTGGGGATTTTTTTAAAAAGGCGAAAACGTCGATCAGTCTAAAACTGTCAAGGCCTTCAGAAGGAATAAACTGTGGATTCTGCGTCGACCTAATTAAATAATAAAGATCCATCTGGCCCGAGATACGTATGATCGGCCCTCACCTGCTTCTAAGGGAGAAATTTCAAAGTTTTCCATCTGAAATCCATGGGATCTGGAAAAGAAGGGCTTTCGTTTACAATAGGAGCTGCCCTCTGGCCTCAATCTCTCCATGAGATTCAAAATGATTAAGAAAAGAAGAAAACAGTCTTGCCTTCCTAAATTAAAACGGTTTACTCATTAATAACCAATTACCAGACTAATCCCGGATTAGAGAGAACGAAGGCTCACAACAACACTAGCAGAAGCATCAACAAAACACCAGGAAAGTGAATTTGGAAAGTAAAAGGATTACCTTAATTTCTTTAGGGTTCCCCCCCCCCCCCGTGTACCGGGAAAGGTTTCCTCCTTAGCAAGTTAGTATGTTTAGGCTCACCCCACTTAAAACCCTGAATTTCTTTGAAAACTACCCGTTTTTATGTTTTTGATTAAAAGGTAGGGAAGGGTTTTTTCCAGGCAAAGTAATAGTAGTTGTTAAGTCTTTTTTTGGTTTCCTATGAATCTAGCCGTAAAGCATTTGAACCCAAGGGAAAATTTTCAATAGAATGTGAATCTCGAGTCAGGTGAAATATATGCATTTTTTTAAAAAAAAGTTGGAGAGAGGTAGAATGTGTATAGGAGTAAAAAGTTGTTTCACAACATTGACGTTCCAACCCATTTATCGCCTGCGGATGAAGGTCGTCCTAATTGTATAGTTAGATGTTCTTTTTTTCAGGAGTTGCTCTCTTTCTTCCGAGCAAACGTATGGATAACTATAGTGTTAAGATGGAAAACTGACGCTCTATTGATTTCCCAGGACAGTGAAGCAGAAATGGACCAGCAAAGCAAAAAACAAAAGAGAGAAAGAGATTTCCTTTAGTCTGTGCATTCAGAAAGCTGGAGGACAGCATTAGTCATCGATCCAACATGGGATGGGAAGATAGCATAGAAATTAATAATAATAATAATAATAATAATAATAATAATAATAATAATAATAATAATAATAATAATAATAATAATAATAATAATAATAATAATAATAATAATAATAATAATAATAATAATAATAGCAGCAGCAGCAGCAGCAGCAGCAGTAGTGTCGTGGCCCCGGCTTATTTTGGTAACCCCATGAACTCTGGCGGCTTGAGGCACATTTTCAACGCGATTCAGATCGCAGCGCCTCTGCAAAGCAGATAGGGAAATGTCACTTTGATATGAGAATTCCTTTTTCGCCCTCCGGTAGCATCTCGGCGCAGACACAGTTTGGCCTTTGAAGATGCGACAAGCCCCCCCCCCCCCCCGTTTCCCCAGATCCACTCATGGCTTTTATGCTTTAACTTTTCACCTTGAGTCGGGAACAATGGCAAGAGGTCGCCGGATCTGCATCTCTTTATACACACACCGCGACGCGATCTCTCACTCGTACTACAGATAAAACGGCTCTGCGTGGCGGATGGAAAGTCCGCCCCCCCTTCCAATTTCCATAGTAGCCGGGCTGACAGAATACGCCGGTCCCTCCTCTTCTTTCTCCCCTACCTCCACCCCGCAACAACCCCAGCTGGGAAAGGAGCCTGCCTGGAACCAGCCGCTGATGAGGCGGTGATCCAAAGCACTTTATGGCCCGATCAATCTCATACAGGCTGGTCTCATCAAAACATGTTTACTGGAAAGGACCATTGTGTTCCGCGAGGCCTATTCCCAGGTAAGTGCGTCGAGGAGGACGGCAGCCTTTCTGCCCAGTTCTGTGCGCACGTTTACTGGGAAGTAAATACCACGACGATCAGGGTGCTTCTTCTCGACCAGTTGTGTGTAGGATCCAAGCCTAAAAGAAAATTTCTTGCCGATAAGAAGGCCCGAGCTTCAGAGTACGATAGCGGGCTGAGTGTCGAGCTAGGACTCGGGAGTCCTGGGGTTCGAATCCTCGCTCAGCCGTAAAAGCTCACTGGAGGGTGGGAATGCTAAAAACCACTCCTTAAATAACATGTCAGGATCCCCTAAGTCTGACGTGACTTGACGACACCTAACAAGAAGTAGGCACACATTTAATTTTTTTGAAGCAAGCCTTACCTATCAACAAAGAAATACAAATGCTTAATAGTTGGGGTGCGTCGGGGTCCAGCCAAAGTTAGAGACATTGGTTCCAAATGATGATAGCTGGTCGTAGTTGGGCAATGCCTTTTCCTACAAGTGCTGTAATCATAGTTTGGGATTTCTGAAAAGCTTTAAGCTGCTTAGATCACCCGCCTGGGGCAGACAGGTACTGCCCAGAAATATTTAAAGTGTAATTAAGAAGTATATGAATAATTTGGAAAGGGGAGGCAACCAATGTAGACCCACCGAAGGTATGGGACTGATTTATGGAAGCTCCAGTGGGATCAATATAATTTGCAAAGAGTTACTGGCACGTCGGAGGTCACAACCCTGCCATTAAGACTTCACTGCGATCTAGGAGTCCAAAGAGTATATTTAGAAGAACCTCTGTATACACGAACCTATGCATATACATATACAATATGTATGTATACATACACACATAGACAATATGCAATCACATGTTATTTTAGACGTCTGCTAGGCATACCCATAGACAGTGAGCTGTAAAGCCACCAGTTTCATTAACCGATTAACAATCTTCCTTTCAGCTGCCGCGTGAAGTCCAAAAGAGCGCCGAAGGCGGTTCAAGCAAACTGAATGGCCACCCCAGATGCCGGAGCCCATCGTTTCCGGGTGCTACCATTGCTTTCGCAGGGCTGGAAGAGTTGAATCGTGAGGAGCAAGAGGTTTTCGAAAAGGACAACACCAACGAGCCGATTATTTCATGGCCGGGGATCGAGAGATGTGAAGAAACCTCCCAGCATGACAGCTGGGAATTCCGATTAAATCTGGATTCAGATCATGTCCGGAAAAGCGGTTTACTGCTCAGTGCTTATTTCTCCCCGCGAGGTATTTTCTGCGTCTGTCTATCCTTGTTGCCCCTTCCCTTCCCCCATCTTTTTTACCACTTGCTAGCTCTCTCGCCTGGGCCTCAGAATCAGGACCTTCAGCTTGGTGGCGCCCCTCTGCATGGAATGCCCTTCATTCAGAAATTTCACATCGTTTACGGTTTTTAGTTCAAACGTATTTTTTTTAGTGATTACACCAATATCCTGTTGCTAGGCCCTAGAACGCTAGATCAGACTGCGTGGGATTTCTGTAACTGCAGAATTACCACTCAGCAGTTGAGTCAACGGGTCTACTTTTAGCTGAGAGTAGCAATTAGGTGCTGGCTTTATTTATGTAGCCTTTCCCTGTGTAAAGGTAAAGGTTCCCCTTGACATTTAGTCCAGTTGTGTCCGACTTTAGGGCGTGGTTCTCATCCCCGTTTCCAAGCCATAGAGCCAGCATTTGTCCCAAGACAGTTTCCGTGGTCAGGTGGCGCGACTAAACACAGAACGCCGTTACTTTCCCACCGTTGTGGTACCTATTTACTGTATCTACTGGCATTTTTACATGCTTCAAGCTGCTAGGTTGGCGGGAGCTGGGACAAGCAACGGGAACTCACTCCATCGCGTGGATTCGATCTTACGACTGCTTGGTCTTCTGACCTTGCAGCACAGAGGCTTCTGCGGTTTAACCCGCAGCGCCAGCAGGTCCCTTCCCCCCCCCTACACGAAGCTAATGTCTGTCCCGGGGACAATCAAAACATTGTTTATTAATCTGGAAGTTGAATCATGGCAACTTGTTAGGTGAAACCTTTCGTGACTCATCCAAGCAGCTTCTCCAGTGTGAGGAGAGTTGGTAGGAGATCCCTGATACATCTTCCACCTTGGTTTTCCTCCTACCAACTCTCTTCAGACTGAAGAAACTACTTGGATGAGTAGCCAAACGTTTCAACTTAACAAGAAAGAAGTCTAGTTGCCATGACTCAACTTCCAGATAACCACACTTGGATGACTATCTTCACAGAGTATATTGTTTATTAATGTGTGTGTACCGTGAACTTTATATTGACTTCATATTGTCTAATAGAACATTGCATATATTGCATGTATTATTGTTGCTGTACACAGCTTTCAAACGTTTGACTCTGTGCAGTTTCTAAATTTTGCTTAATAAATAATTCGCCAGAAGTCGTTATTCCCTTAATTAAGCTGTAGAAACCCCTGCCATAATCGATTAAGTCCTTCTAAAGAGATGATGATAGGCTGGGTGGTTAAGTGAGATTTGGGGGGCACGGGGGAGGGAAGGAAGAGTCGGGAGATGCCAAAATCTATCAAAGGAACTCGAGGTTACCTGGCTATCAGCGTCATATAAATTATCCCGAGCAATTCTGTTCTAAAAGTAGGCGCACCCCGCCCTGTACGTCTAACTTACAGAGAGTGAAACCAATTTAATCTCCGCCGTTTCTCTGCACCTGTTCCAGAAGATTCCACCACCACGACTGCCCCCCCCCCGTGTAAACAGCAGTTGTGAATGGATGTGACACTAATTCTATATTTCTTCCAGAATTCTAGTCCTAGAGGAGTACAAAGTGTCGTCATTGGCCCCTTCTAATTATAGTATAAAACTCTTGGACCCCCTTAGAGGAAAAAATAAGGCGAGTATCAAACAATCAATCAATTAGTTTATGTGCTGTGGAAACTGTGTCACCCGATTTTTAAGGCGGAAGTGCTCTTCGCATCACAGAACGGGAAAAGCACCGGAGGGAAAGGTTGGCGAAGAAAAAAAAGAGGGAGGGTTGCCAGCTTTTGAATCTGTCCCTGTGTTTGTAACATTTGACGGTCTGCCTCATGATCAGGTGCTAATATGTCCTTGCTCCCAACGGAGAAATGCAACGGTGCCGGCTGGTTTCTGCCAACAGTTCTCGGGGGTCTTCCTCCCCTTTGCCCCCCCTCCCCGTTTTTCCCCTTGGCATCTTCTTGTTAAATAGCCAGACCCTTGATCTCAAAAAACATTATGAAAACAGATTACTAAATGTTGTCTAATGAACTCAAGTGGCTTGAAGGAAAAGGAAAGTTACAAGCACAGTAATTCGAGCTTTCAGCCTGAAGACGCCAACCTCTCTTTCCTTTACTTATAGGGAGAACATGGCCCTGTAGGAAAGAACAAATGTGTGGTGGTGTCCTATAGTTTGCCAGACTCCTTCAAGTTCAACGAGAACTGGTGACCAGCCCGGGGTGTGTGTGTGTGTGCTTCCTTCCAAAATGTTAGATCAAGGTATGACCCATCCTGAATCATGGACTCAGGCTGCCCCACTGGATGCCCTCCTAGTATGTCAGGCCATCATTCTCATCATCTTTCAAATGCTGGGTACTGGCATATGGCCATCCCTAACCAGATCCTCCAATCATTGGAGCTGGGACAATATTGATAGAAACTAGCTAATATTTTTAGATGGCCTGGCTGAAAGAGAGTTTAGTTTTTTTAAAAAATAAAACACACTGCATACTTTCTGAATTCAGAAAGATGTCTTATTTTCTGGAGACAAGAGCACAGAAAGCCTGTTCCCACTGAGCTCTGGCCTAAAGATTTTGGAGAAGGTTCATTTCTCTGGAGTGCTATTCCCACAGAACCCAGTCTAGCGCTATGCTAGCTGTGGGATTCTGGGAGTTACAGTGCAAAAAGGCTACTTTTCGAGGACCTGGACTTCCTTGAGTTTACTGTCCTCAATGGGAATGAGAAGCAGCAAAGGTAGTGGTTAGAACAGAAATGGGAATTTGAGGCCCTCCAGATGTTACAGAAAACCATTCCCATTATTTCTGATGGGGTTGGTTGTCTCATTGAGAGTGCTCGTTTTGCCTGGTTATATTAGAATTCAGCAACCTTCACAATCTTCACAAGACTCTCTCAGTACTACTCTCAAATAGGAACATAGCAATCTGAGTCCTCCATGGGTCCTGAAATGGAGTGGTACCATCAGGCCAGGTCTTTGGAAGAGATATTTAGGGCCCTTCTCAATAGAAAGTACAAGAGAATCCTGCAAACCAAAGATGGATAGCTTACCATCTTTTCAAGTAAGTAGGGCAATGCAAATGTCTTCCCAAGCCTCAATTAAAACCATTACGTCCGAGTCTAAAATCATGCTAAATTCACTGCTGTGCTGTTCTGTTTGTCCTGTTTTACCTTGTCACTGAATCATGGCCATCCATCTTTCTCCCTAGGTCAGCCTACAACCTTCAGAGGATGCCGGGCTATAGTTACCAACTGGCTGTGCTGGCTGAGGATGACAGGACTTGCAACCCCACTGCACTTGGAGGGCCATAAGATGCCCTATCTCTGGTCTATCTGAATTCATTCCATAGGATCACCCTGGTCAATATTATAAAACAACATCCCCCATGAAAAACAATGCTTGATGACCACAGAGACTAGCTCTGGGAAACATCATTGAAAGTGTGTCTGCCGAGTAAGTGCTACTGAATTCCTGCAACTCATCGGTGCTCTTTTATATGGCTCCTAATTGAAACCTTCCTCTGGAACAGCCACTGTGGTATAATGGCACATTGGAGTAGGGCCAGGGAAATCCAGGTTCAAGTATGCCCTGTGCCATGATAGGTGATCTTGGGCCTTTTGCTATCTCTCAGCCTGGTCCAGAGCTGTAACTAGGAGAAATGACATCCAAAACAATCTGTAATGTCTCCCACCCATTCCGCCCTGATGCAGGGGTGTGAGCACCACTTTAAGAAAAAGGAGGAAAAATGTGGTACCCCTCCAGAAAGAGAAAATTTATGTCATCAAAAAAAGGGGGGGATAGTGAGAGTGAATTGCACCAAATGGTGTTGCCATTTATTTTCATAATTGTTTACCTCTTGATCTTGTTGCATTCTAAATTTTGGTGTGCTGCTTCACCCTAGTTACAGCCCTTGCCTTTTCTGCAGGGGTGTTGTGGGAATGAAGAACCAGCCCTCTTTGGCACCTTCAGTAGGGCTAACACCCCCCCCCCCCAAAGTGCATAAGGGAAACAAACTGTCGTTGTTCATTGAATTGGATATATGCTCTTATATGAACCAGCTTCTAGTGCAGCTAAAGGGGGCGGGGCTAAGGGAGGGCAGTGGATAGATAGGTGCAAATCTCTCTTCTTCAGCCAGCATGGACTTGTTCCATTTTGGTGAAAGGGTGAGCCTTTTTTAAAAAAATTACTTCTTTTCTCCCAATGAACAGCTCCTCCGCCCAACTTCTTGCAAGACTGAAGGTTTACACTCTGCTCACAAAAGCCGGGTCATGTCAACGCCTCTCCCGATAAGTGCTAACAAATGCAGATCTATGAGTATGGGCCACAGTTGATGAAGCCATAAACAGTGAAACAAGGCCATTAAACTGACAGAGCTCTGGCCGTATTAGATTAAGAAGGCTGCTGCCGCGCGCTTCAGGGTCAACCCCTCGTGTGGGTCTCTAGTCAAGTGTTTTGAAAAGTTGTGGTTTTCTGAATGATTGCTTTCGATTTGAAAAAAGAAAATAAAAAAATTGTGATGAATAGGAACTAAGCCCAGTTTCTGGATGTCTAGGCGCCTTATGCGGGTTGAAGGCAAGAGAGCTACAATCTAATTCAGTCAGGTGGCTGATCAGAAATAAGCCGCTGTCCAGTTGCATCTGACTTATAGCCACTCTGCCAGGATTTTCAAAGTAGGTGAGTTAACTGGGGAGAGGGTTTGCCATTTTTAGTCCAGCTGGGATTTGAATCCGGGTCTCCTGACTCCTAGCCAGCCACTCAACACCAAACTGGCTTCCTGATGAATGAATACAAAATTGCTCAAGCACACACGTTCTGTCTATCCTGGAAGCTATAGTGGTTCTCAGAACTTGGAAAATTTAGTTGTTGTTTTTTTAAATACTGCAATCACATAATGGGAGATTCTGGGAGAAGCAGTGTATAAATGTGCCATTTCTGTGCTTTGGAGAAGAGACATGGAAGTGAACAACTGGAGCTCTGGAACCTACTGATAGGTGCCTTTAATTAATGCTTCACATAACCTGGGATTACAAGCAGACGCAAAAACTTCCTCCTGGTGTTGATGCGGTCCTGGTCTAACAACCTTGTGCCTAACAACATAGGCATTCTCTCTATCTGGAAAAACTTATGCAGATAGGCACTCTTTTCTGGTTACTAATTCTTTCCTGATAGAATTAAACCATATAGCTTAGGTTTTAGACTGTAAAAAAGTAGAATGAAAAGGATAGATAACTAGATAGCTAGATAGCTAGATAGTTAGAGAGGCAGGCAGGCAGGCAGGCAGGCAGGCAGGCAGGCAGGCAGGCAGGCAGGCAGGCAGGCAGGCAGACATTGATTTTGCACAGTGTAAGCATACAGCCTTCTTTTGTTACACACTGGGAGTGTTTATGCATTGCATTTATCTCTCACCTTTCTACATGGTTCTTTCCTCCCCGTGGTATACTCCTAACAACAACCTTGTGAAGGCTGGATTCAGCTAAGAGAGAGTGATGGGACCAAAATCAGCCCATAAACTTCACTACAGAGTTGGGGTTTGAACCTAGACAGTCTTACTCTTCCTTCAAGTTAACTTCCATCGCTGGTCTGCTACAATGGAGTATATTTCAATCTACAACACTAGCTGTAAACATCACTTTCATCAAGGAGAATACTACTTAAAAGCCTTTAAATCAGAATCCTCCCTAAAGGCAAGCATGCGGGGATTTTACCAAACCTTATGGGTCATCTGGTGTTGTGACTGTAATTCTGCTCAGTAGGACAATCGCTAAATCCACAGATTTGGTATTAATGCCATTATACTGAAGAGCCATTGGGTCAAAATGATTATTAGTACCAAGCAAACACCTTTGAAATCAATCAGGCTTTCCCCATTTCCTAAGTGTCCACCTATTGAGTCCATCATTAGTACTTTGTGTGGTGTGGTATGGCGAAGTCTCTTCCAGCTTAACAAGACCCTGTGATTTAGTGACCTCCAAAAGATCCATCATTTATAGCCCTACTCAGGTCTTGCAAACTGAAGGCCGTGTCTTCCTTTATTGAGTCAATCCATCTCATACTTGGTCTTACTCTTTTCCTTGATTTCCCCCCCCCCCAGCATTATTAACTTTCCCCAATTTTCTTTTTCTTTCTTTCTTTCTTTCTTTCTTTCTTGCTTGCTTGCTTGCTTGCTTGCTTGCTTGCTTGCTTGTTTGTTTATTTATTTATTTATTTATTTATTTATTTATTTATTTATTTATTTATTTATTTATTTATTTGATTTATACCCCACCCATCTTCTTGATATCTTCTTGCTGTCAGGCCAGTTCTGATTTTGGTACAGTACTCCGTTTGAGGATTTTTCTAGGCAGAGAGTACTTGGAAGTGGTTTACAGTTCCCTTCTTCTGGGGGCATCCTGGGACTGTGCAGCTTGGCCAAGACTACATAGGCTGGCTCTTCCGGGATGCACACTGGGGTGGTGATGCTGAAGGTTGAACCCAGTTGGTTTTCACTGCAAACGCTATCTACTACCAAGCTTTTGCCCCTCTTTTTACACTATTGCCTGTTCACAACTCCAGGTAAGGGGACACTTGCCCCAAATTCGTCTTCACTGTGGACAAAAAACCACAACTAGCCGTGCATCAAAAGGAGAGATCAGTATCTTTTCTAAATGTAACTCTACTTCCCTAACTATCTTGAGATTAATGAAGGTTTTCTTATACAACTGGCATAGTTGAAGTATGTGCTATTCATTTTGCAGCCATCAACTGGCATTGTGTGTGTTTACTGCATAAAGTTGCTTTCTGTCTAATATATATGGATAGCAACAGGTGTATTAATGCATATTTCTTAATGAATCAGATATGAATTATTAATAAACTGGATATTATGCCAGATGTGGGTGAAAGGATGTCTCCTCTTGGCAGGGTAGCGGTGGTCTTTTAAGGAGGTCTGTGTAAGCTGGGACATCTCAGTTATTGGATGGCAGGACTTTCCACTCAGGGGATGCACCATAGAGTACCGGCCTGTGCATGCTACAGACTTCACCAGGCGTATTATTTATCCCGGGCGTTCGTTCTCATACATGAATGCAATTCTAAAACTAAACGTTGTTGTTTCGCAAGAGGAGGGGAAGGATTGGGGCAGAAAACGACCTCATCCTGTGCCAGGTCACTCGAAACAAATTCTGCCCCCTCCCTCACCCGGGATTATTCCGAATCTGCCCAGAAAGACTGGTGGGCAGCCCGGAGCGGCCGGAAGTGAATCAGGTTCTGGATAAGTTTGGTACAATTTAGAAGAGCTGCATTCAAGGTTTTGCCTATAGTCTTAAACCTGCGCCTCTTACTTGTGACCTAAATGATGGGCAGCGGATGGAGATTCATGCGTTTCAAGGACGGGGTGCCAGTACTGTTACAGTAGAGCCGTCCTGAAGTCGGGCACCTATCCTGAAAAGTTCCCTAGAAGTTTATTTATTAATGGAATTGACTGACTTGGCAAACATATAAACGTAGATGCAATTATCATCAAATTATCGGATCTGTGACCGTATAATAAAGATTGAATTGCATTGAATTGAATTATCATCAAATGATCTATAAGGTGATTGGGGGAAGATAAACAATTTTATTGGACGTCCTAACCTGCTCTTAATCTCCTCTTCCTTTCTCTCGCTTTCCCTCTTTCTACCCTTAGGATGAGAATCTTACTAAAGAGAATGGAGCAGTAACTGGAAAGCTTGGGAATCAACGTCACACCGTCGTTTACCAAGCCGGAATAAGGTTGGCCGGATCCCCGCAGGCGAATCACCAAACTCACGGGTGGAGCTGAGCCCATTGCTTCTCATCCTCCGAACATACCTACCTCGCAAGATCGCTGTCAGCATGAACGCGCGCGGAAAACCCTCCTCCCCTCCTGGAGAAAGGGTGATTTTTTTTTTTTTTTTACAAAAAGTGCCACAAATAGATAAAAAACAGACCACCCAGGCTTTGCAATAGTATGTCCTGACTGCTGATAACTACAACCATGTCAGAAACTCTTAGGTGGGCCGTTTGCAGCTGGCATGCCCGTACCCACTAGAAATGTGTTATTGTTATTATTAACAATTCTGAATTAAGAATCTTCATTTAAATTTAAGCAATGTATTTCAAAATACCTGATTTTTGGTCTTTCATGCCTGTCTCCTTCGCCCTCCATTTTTTGTGCCCTCTTAACTTGGCGGAGACTTCTGGACAACTCAAAAGACTGCACATGTTTTTAAATAACTTAATGCTCTTTTAATTAGCAGCATAGTTTAATGGCTTTTTCCATCAATAATTTATTGTGTTTTTAGTTTTACCTGCTTGAGCCTTGTGAGCCACTTTGGGGGAGAGGGAGGTGGCCTATAAATGATACAAAAATATATATAAAATAATAAAAAAAATGTTTTGCACATTTATCACTGTCCCTAATAAAGGGATTGCTCGTCTGTGGATCAAAAATCTAGCACTCAGGGCACGATCTCTCTCTCCCCCCCCCCCGGTCTCCCCCCCTTTCTCCCTCTTCTCCCCCCCCTCTGTCTCTCTCGCCCTCTTCTTCTCGCCTCCTACCCCCTCCTTCTCTCCACCTGGAGAAAGGTCTCTTTCATCCCCAAGGGGGCTCCCAGGCAACAGCAGACTCTTCCCAGCTCCAAAGGTCCTGCACGACAAGGATCTCTCACCCGTTGCTGACGCAGGGAGGGTCTGATAGCCCTTCTCTCCCTGCGGACAAAGAATGAAAAACAGCTGAAGGCAACGGAGACATACCAAGCAGACGGACTTTCGCCCGTGCCTGTCGTCCCTTCGTTACTGGAGCTAATCTTGGTTCCCATAATAAAGGCACGAACGCAGAGAGAAGCCGACCAGCTCCGTCGTTTGCCAGGCCCTTAACGTGGAGGAAAATGTCTTCGACGCGCGCGGCTTCAGCCTTCTGATCCCGAAGGGCGCGCGATCCTGGCCGAGGGAGCTTTCCTTGCAACGGCAGGCCAGAAGGATCCTAATCCCAAAAAAGAAAAGAGGTCGTTGTGGGACCCGCCAGACGGGACGGGGGCAGACGGAGGGACCCCGTCTGGATCTCAACCCTGCTGGATTTTGACACTGACTAAACGCGGCGCACTTTCGCCCGACTCTCCATGCGGCGGGACAAAGCTCCGCGGGCGCGCATCTTTCGACTGCAGCGAAGGGGCTTCCTGATTCACATGCGCGTTCAGGTCTAGATTTTCTCGGGAAAAGGGTGTTCTGCAGGACATAGAGGAACTTGCCTGGCTGAAGGAGGGAAGACATGAGTACCCGCATCATCTCTAAGGATGCTATCCAGATACATGCCATAGGCATATTCCTATCACTTGTCTTTAATTTAATGTAATTTAAACCTCACCTTTCCCCCAAAAGAGGACCCGAAGCGACTGTAGTTCTTGGTTTGGTTTAGTTTTTGCCCAGGCCTGTGTCAAAATTTCAAGACGGTAACAGGATTTCCAATAGTATACAGCCAGATCCTGCGCCCTTTATGATTTGAATGCCAATCCCAGAAATTTCAAGCAGTTTGTAAATAGCTGTCTGCAGGCTAGCTACAATGTAATTACAGGTACATCAATGGACAGACAGAAATAGTGAGTATTGCGGTTGATCTGTATCTGTAATTTGGAGCCGTAAAATTTTATGTGTTTCAACGGTAGATTGCTTAGCTGAAGGTGCATTTGCCCTGATTCTTCTCTTGTCCAGTTCTCCTGCTTGGGATCGAGTGGCGTTGCCAATCTGTAACACTTAGTGTGCTGGTTAAATACACACACACACAAACAAACAAAGTCGGGTGTACGCATTTAGAAGTAAAACTCATTAAACTCCTTGCGTTATTATTTCAGTGTTCATGTGGGATGTGGATCAATTTATATTCCTTTACACTGTAATTTAGGTAAGTGAGTACAGGATTGTAGTCATAATTACTTAAGGAAAGAAGGAAGGAAATTTTTAATCAGCCGTAAAAGTCAGCGGCTGGCCATTTCTGCTGAGATTGCGGCCATACACTTATATATTGATTGATAAATTAAAAGGCAGAAAATTCATCACCTGATGATTCTTACAGGTGCTAATAACCCTAATAAAACACAAGTTGTGACAAGTTATTGGTGAAGCGTTAGGAGTGTTCCTTTTGGGGCTAATAAGGCAAGAAGGCTCCTGTTTGGATGGAATCCTGCGTCAGCCCCGAACCCAGAGAGATTAAAATGACTTTTGCATTATTCATTGATTTCTGCTCAGTCAATTTACAGCTAAATGCTTTTGGGATGCCATACCTGTCTGCCTTTTACGAACAGCCCTCATGCCTGCTGGATTAGGCCACGAACAAAAGGCTAAAGGAGTTCCGTTTGATAATAAAAGGAAGTAAGGCTCTGCATTTGTTCTCAGACGCCATCAACCCAGGCCAGTATATCCGGAAGTAAGAGGAAAACAACAACAACTAAACTTACTGCGTGGTTGAGTCTCCCTATATCCACGGATGTTACCCTCAATAGGTCCAGTGGGGCTTGTTCTCAAATAATTGTGTCTAAAGTAACAGCTGAAGGTAAGGAGATTTCACGGTGAAATCTCTGCTGGACTTCATCCGTTCAGTCAGATGTTAGCAGAATACTAATTATATAATTAGTTACTACAGGTGTTTTACCGATTGGTGTTCTGTCCACCCTGACATGCCCAAAGGGAAGAAGCACTCTTTGGCCATTGTTCGATTGCTAGTTCCAACCAGAGCAGACCCATTGACTCAATGGAATTTACATGAGCGTTGATTTATGATTCAATAGTTTTACTCTTAGTTGAGACCATCAATAGGATTCTCGTCTCTGGCCTCATTTCCTGCAGATCTGTGTATGAAGTCGGTTCAACCGGCGTTCCTCTGCTCTTACCAGTAGACCCTAAACTGGTTTTACCCTTCGAGGGTCAAACTGAACCTAAGGAACCAACTGACATTGGTTGATCTAGGTCAGAGGGGAAGGGCAGGCAGGAAATGGATAGAGATTGATTAATAAATCTATTAGTAGATCACCGGGTAAACTACGTGGTTGGTCAACTCTGGGGTCTCAAGCGGTTTCTTAACAATAGCGACAATAGTGTAGGACTTGGAAGAGTTATGTATTTTTTTGACTGCAACACCCAAAATCCCTGAATCACCATGGATTCTGGAAGCTGTAGTTTAAAAAGTAACTCTCCATGCTTGCTGTGAGAATTCTCGAGGTCGCAGTTCAAAAAAGCAACTTTTCAAACCTACACACACACACACACACACACGCACACACACACCAACCACTTAGGCTGTCAAAGAAATAAAGACACCCAGTATTTGGCGGTGGTTGTTTTTGTGGGGGAGAACCTGTCAACTCATTTCTAGTGCTAGAAACACAAAAGAACCTCTTTCCTTAATCCTAATTTTATGATCTCTTCCTCCATTCTCCCTGCACGGCATTTATTTATTTATTTATTTATTTATTTATTTATTTATTTATTTATTTATTTATTTATTTATTTATTTATTTAGTTTCTTTAAAATATTTTTACCATGCCTTTCTCCCCTTATGCTCGAGACCTGTGGGCGACCCTTGGGGACAGAGTGAAAGGGGCAGCAGACTCTTCAAGCAGCTTGAGGTTCGCTCCGTCCTTTTGTCTGGACCGCTACCTCTGTGCTCAGACCTACTGCAGCCCCCTTTCCCCTCTCTCCCACTCCCGAGATGTGGAGGGATGGGGGTAAGCCTTCGGCTACGGTTAATCATCTCTCCACCCTAGAACTTTGGCCATTTCCTGCCGGTCACTAAGTCCTTTAAAAAAACGTGAGCTTTAATGAAAGGACCCTCGCTAATTTCTAAGTAACGCTAAGCATTTTTAATGACAGTTGTTCGTGCATGGTTCCTAGAAAAATATCTGCAAAATATTCTCACCAACCTAGAAAGCCAAGGAACCCCCAGTAGCCTTAATAACGAAAGGGAGTAGTTTCCTGCTGTCACAGAAAGTCCGAAAATGCCAGCGGGTCCTACATAGGGAGAAAATGACGCTTCAGTTCCTCTCGTCTCCGGGCAAGAGTGAAGCACGCGTTTGAATCTCTTGGGTCCATCCCAAAAGATGTTTAAAAGAACGACCCTTTGGCTCCAGGGAATCCGCGTCAAATCGCCATGGACCAAACGTAAAAGAAGATCCCAACCATTAGAACACCTTCCTGCAATCAAGCCATCCCATCCCTCATTAACTATACAAGCTAATATATTTTTGCTCAAATTTAAGTATCTGTTGCACTTTTCATGCAATTTACTCCATGTAAGTATAAATGATATTCTATGTTATTTTAATTATATGCCGCCGTTCATAGGTGACCCGAGGGAGATCAACGCAATTAAAATCATGCATTCGTAGCAAGTTAAAAAATGCTACAAAACTCTGTTGAAAAACAATTATATTAAAATTAGATAAGATAAATTCTAGAATGAAGCCCTATTAAAATCAATAGGATTCACTTGTAGTGGGTATGTTTAGGGTTGCACTGTAAATACCTATTTTATTTCACTTCCTTTTCTTTCTAAATGGTTGGACGAAGCATCAATTTTATGGGGTTTTCATGGCTTTTTAAAAAATAATAATGTCTTAACCCACCAAACAAGAAATAGAAGGGCAAATGTGGAATCTTTGGTACTAAATTGCCATAGATTTATTCATAGTCTACCTTCCCCCCCCCCCCAAAAAAAAACCGGGACGCAAGATGGCTAGCTATTGCATTAAATAAAAGACTGAAGTTAAAAGCACAAATAAAAACAAAGACGTCAACAACTGAGACAGAATTAAATGTAAAGCTATGTTTGCAACAATTTGAAACACAATTTTAAGCCACCCAACTAAGAAAAGCGCAGCACCCAGTTTGTAACCACAAGCTCCCCTGCACAGCAGCAATTGCATAAATAGGTCTTGATAAAGATCTCTTCCTGCTGGTAGAGGGACAAGAGGGCCTGGAAAACCTTCAGTGGCAAGGAGTTCCACAGCCTGGGAGTGCTAATCGATGGTGAAGCCCTGCATTAAATAAGTAATTTTTCTGCCCAGAGCCCTGAGTGAAAGGTGTCACCTGAAATGCATGGACAGTGTTATCTCCACAGTTCACAAGGACTCCAGAGCCTTTCTTGCACACTTAAACACGGATTTCTCCTACCCAGAGGAAGAGGCAGAAGAGTAGGGGACAGAAGGGGGCAACCATCCACTTCCTTCATAGGCCAGCCCTCTGACACCTTTCAGACAGAGGCACCAAAGTTTCTGTAAGTTTGAATGTTCATCTCCCTCCCTTTCACACAGTGATTGCAATTTGGCCAGAGAAATTCCACTGTGCTTCAGTACGCTGAAGTTTTGGTAACAACCTTCTGGATCTATTAATGGGTGGGATTCATTCTGCCCATGTTGATTTGGAACCAAGCCCCATTACACAGAGTGTGGCCTCCTTCCAAATAAGACGGTGTGCTACTACTTGGGCTGCTACTTGGGCTGCATCTTGTCCATTTTATCTACCGGCCACGGTTTCAACAGGGTGAACGCAAAAATAAAGAAATATTTAATCACTGCTCTTGTCTTTATTTGCAGCATATAAATTCCCTTTATCTCAGCGACTTGTCCCGCAGCTTGTGGGGGAGGGTAGCCCACAAGCAGGGGCCACTAAAGACGGTCTGGCAATCCTGGTTTTTTTTTTTTTAAAAAAAAAACAAAACCAAAACCAAAACAAAACTTCTTCTGAAACCTTTTAGCTCTGTGGTTCTTCCATATATAGCTTCCAATAAAGAGGCTGAGTTTAAGTGTTCAAATGCTTACACACTGGCATGCAGCACGAGCAGAAGGAGGCCTGCGCGGAAAGTTTTGCCACCTTTTGAAGGGCCCCCAGCATCCACCTGTTTAATTAAAAAAAAACTTTAAAAAAACTTGGCTTTCAGAGGGAGTTGTTACCCGATAATAAAAACCGATTGTCGGAGGCTTTACAGCACAGGATTGCCTTTTGTGTGTTGTTAAGTTGTGTCCGACTCTTCGTGACCCCCATGGACCAGAGCACGCCAGGCCCTCCTGTCTTCCACTACCTCCCGGAGTTTGATCAAATTCATCTTGGTAGCTTCGAGGACACTGTCCAACCATCTCGTCCTCGGTCGTCCCCTTCTCCTCTTGCCCTCACACTTTCCCAACATCAGGGTCTTACCGCACAGGACTGCCTTACACTTTTCAAAATAATAAGAACGAACTATTAAATATGCAGATCAGCTTTTTTAAGCCTCGCCTCTTGGAACTGCTGTCCTCAGGCTGTCGGCAAAGAGGAAAACGGGTTTTCGATCCAATGAGATCTCCAGTGACATCGCTCGTGCTATGCATGGTGACTGAAGGGGCAAGACTTCTTCCCCCCTTCACCCCATCCCTGTTCGCCCCCCCCCGCCCCTTCCAGGGTGAAGGCGCATTCAGACTTGAGTTACAGGAGCTTTTCGGCGCTGACCACTTCCTCTCAGTTGGATTGCAGCTCTTCTCATTGCCAGAGGACGCGGGGCTGTTTGGGAACGATGGGAGTTGTGGTCGGTCACCTCTGGGAAAGGCTGAGTTACGGGTTGATCCTTCAGTGCAGGAGCTTGCTGCTTTCCGCGGGATTGGGCTGCTTCCACGGGAGATCCATTGCTACAGTTTTTGTAAGGCGTAGTCCGATTCTATGCCTTTTTACTTGAGTGAATCCCATGGAGTTCAACAGGAGCTAATCCCAAATGCGATCCTAGAAACACCAGCCCCTGGCCCAGTCCCAATGAATGAACTTCATGTGCAGTACTCTATTGCCAGTCCCAATTATAGTAGACCCACTGACCCAATGGGATTCACCTAAGTGTAGATTTGCCATTCCGTAGTGGATGGGAGAGGTCTTTTCTAGCTGGCGCCAGCCATAGGATAGGGGCCAGTGGCAAAGCTTCTAAGTCGACCTCCCTGTACAGCGTTGGGCACGGGGGCAGTTAGGCGGGCAGCCCGTTGACCTTGAAAGCCTAGGCCGGCTTCGCTTTCCCTAGCTAACTGCAGACGTGTCTCCACCACCACCCCCGCCCCGGTGGGATGCTGCTCTTAGCATTCCCACCCTCTCTTGAAGTCAGAGGGACTAAGGTGGTACTGGATGTTGCACAAGTTGCTTTTGGACTCTAGCATCCACACCTCTCCGTAGATAATCACCAAGCAGCGGTGGTTCAAGAATATAACTTCTCCACATTCGGGAAAAGTTCCTTTCGTTCTCACCAAGAGTAGGGAAAGACAGGGAACCAAGATGCAGCTAGCATACGCGAGGGTAAGGGGGAAAAAACGCCTTGTAAGGCAGCGATGATAGTATATAGGCTGATCTGAGATCAGCCATACTTTGAGTTGATCCCCAACTTTCCTCTGAGCGAAGAAGACTTTTTGTGCAAATATATATGGTGTGCTCAGAGAAAAATTGGCGTCAAGTCACAGCCTCGCTGATCTGAGAAATGCATAAAAGATTTCATGGGCCGTTTTAGATTTTTCTTCCTTGGCTTCGTTTGCAAAGGTGAGCTGGCCCCAGTTTATATTAACCCACGCGGCCCGGGTTGTCCCGACAGCCGGTAACCATGTCACCCTTTGCACGTTCACTTCCAGGTAGTTGGTTGTAAGAATGGGATTTGAATGGGAACTTTTGCGCTTCTAGAACCACGACCCTGAAACAGTAACAATTCGGTGCAGGTCAGAAGTAAGGCCCATTGAGTGCAAAGGCGCCACTCCAGGTAAGAAGGAAGAGGACTGCGGTGCGGGTCTCATTGACTTCCGCAGGCTTTTACTCAGAGTAGACACGTAGTCGACTGTACAGGACAAGCGCTGAGGACCCAAGTGCGGCCTAGGCCCCCCCTCCCTTGCGCTTTTTTACTGGGAAGTAAATCTCATGGAGCTGAGCGGCGCTTACTGTCAAGGAAGAGGGTTTAGCTTTGCAGGATCTCTGTGCGTCCAGTCTGGGGGGGGGGGATGAGGCTGACCTCCCTTGCAAGGTTGATGTGAGAGAGAATGCTGGGCCGTGCAGGGGGCTGCCCGTTTTGCCAGCGGTGCCCTCGGCTCCTCCGCCCTCCCCTCTCCCGGTGGGTCTCTTCTTTGCTGCCTGCACATCCTGCTTCCCCCCCCCTCGTCTCGATGGATCCGCGCCGGTGGGCCTCTTAGCGTGTACACAGGAGGCGGCTGTCCTACGGACACTTCCCTCGGAGCCGTTTCCATTGAGCTCCATAGGCAAGATCTCGGCGGAGGAGACTTCTCTTTCGAGAGCGCCCTGCTTAAGTGCGCTTTCGGCCGCGCCGGATCCGACGCACCCGCGCCTTTGGCAAGCGTCCTCCGGGCGCTGAGCTGCCAGTGAAGGCTTTCCGAAGGGTGGCTTCCCTAGGGATGAGCTACAACCTAGCCGTGGACCTTCGCGCTTTTTCCGCTGCCCCCCCCCCCGGTCCCCGGTCCCCGCTCCCCGTCCAGCCCCAGCCCCAGCCTGCGTTCAGCGGCCGGAGGATCAGGCCCTGGCGAACAAACAAGCCCTGCGCCTCCGGAACAGCCCTCGGCTTAGGGTTGTCCGGACAACCCGGGCCTCGCGGGTTAATATAAAGTGGGGCCAGCTCCGTTTTGCAATCCGGAGCCAGGCTGAGCCGAGGCAGGGGCCGAGCCGAGAGGGAGCAAAAGATGGAGAGTCGGCGATGCTGGCGCGGAAAATGGCTTTCCTCTTAAACCCATCTTTCGCTTCGCAGAACCCGGATGGCAAAAATTCGGACAGGGGGAAAAAAGCAACAACAACAACCCTGAGTTTGTGTCAGTAACTACCCATGAACCCAGGAGGGAAAGGGCCGGAGATGCCCCCAGGAAAGCGATCCAGTCTTTTTAGTGTGCAAGAATGCTCAGGGTGTATCTTCTAGGCTTGGTTTGGCACGCATTGTCTGGCCCCCGTGAAAAAAGTTTTCAGAGTCTTGATGGAGGAGCGCTATGGTTCCAACTAGCCTAGGCTCATTGAGTCAATGGGACTACCAAAGAGTTGACTTGCCTTTCAACCATTGATTCAGTGGGTCTGCTCTCTAGCTAGGACTGCAGGTAGGAAGTCCCAATTAGTGAAGATGATGCCTTAGATGTGTGTAGTAGCATTTCCATGTAGCTCAGGCAATTTTTGACTCTGTAGGTCATGGTCAGAGCTGTGAATGTTGTTACTTCATGCATTTCTATGCTCTCAAATGAGTCGTTGCAACTATTTTTCTTGGTGTTTCGACTGACTTCTCTTGCAAATATTGCAAACTGTGACTGATGGCTGGAGCAGGATCCTGAGCATTGTAAAATACCCTTTTCTGGGAAAGTGAATCCTGATGAATATCTGCATCTTTTGCAGCTGTTAAAGGTATAGAGTGGAAGAGGTGAGATGGCTAAAAAGACAAGGGGGTCCTGTGGGAGCACACGGGGCCAAAAGGTATGCACATCCCTACCTTAGAACCTTTTGTTGTTGAGAAAAGCCTTGTGTGTTCCTGTCTGTAAAGCAACATTGAAAGACAGCTGCTATAAGGAGCAAATCAGTGCCTGGTGTGCTGGTCACACTGTTCACAACCCATCCCATAACTGGCATGATTTCAACTGTGCATGATTTTCATTTTCAAATACAGCTGCCTGAATTTGGATAACTAGGGCACGGTAACCCAACTCAAGATTTTTTTCTGCCTGAAGCAAAGATGTAGATCAAACCCCCAGAAGCACCACCACCCTGGTCAAAATGCACAGTACCCGAGGCTAGTCAAGCTGTTTTGGAACATGCCTCTCCTGTTCTGACAGTAAAAATGCAACAAAAGAAATGAAATATTTCACAAGGCACAGCCTTTTTCATGTGCGTGCTCCCTGAACTGGCTTCCCTATTTCATTTCATTTTATCTTGTCTTTCTTCCAATTTAAATAAATAAATAAGTTTTGGGATTCAAGGAGACTCACAACATAATTCTAAAAACAGACATCGCTAAAAACTCAGTAAGTTTTAACATCAAAATATCATTAAGCAGGTTGTCATCTAGTCTCAGGGAATTGCAATGCATCGCTAGGTTAGGAGACAAATCCCAAGATAAGCAGTGCTGGAGGACGAAAAAGCTGGGTTTTTGTGTGTGAGTTGGTGTGCCAAAGACTGGACACTCAGTTCTATCTATTCTCTAGCTGGCATCAAGACTTACTAGTTCAGTGCAAAGGTGGAAAGTGTATTTATGTCTGTTGCTCAAAATGACAGGATGGGATGAGGTGCACCTAGCCACCAGAACAACACAGGAAATGTAAAGTTCCTTTGGTTTGTCTGAAGGGCTGGTTGAGAAACTGTCCACTGCTGAATCCTGAAGTGGCTTGCTTATTAAGCCACTTCACAGTATCAGAAATTCAGCCAGGTGGGCTTACTTTTCATGCTGGTCCATGCTCAACAATAACAGATGTGAATCTTACAGAGTGAATCAAAACAGAGTGATCTTACCTGCACCAAAAAAAAGTAGAAGCCCCTGTCAGGAATGCAGAAAGGTGCAAGGATGATTTGCTTTGCTCTAGTGATTATGTGATCTCTGGCAAAAAGGGTGAACCAAACCATCCCTGCAGCAAACCCAACAGAAGGACAAATGCGCATTTGATCTCTTAAAAGATAAATGGTGTTCCACCTTGTGCATGTAGGTGAGGGGCTGTTGCCAAAGATAGAGAGGAAGTTAATACAAGGACACTTAGCTGCTTAAAATCAATTCAAGACTCCAAGACAAATTGCATCCAAGATGAATTATATCCAAGGGTGCCAGAAGAACTTGCAGGTGTACTCTCAGAGGCCCTGTCTATAATCTTTGGGAATTCTTGGATAACAGAGGAAGATCCTAGGTGACTGGAGGTAGACAACTTTCACTCCTGCCCCATCTTCAAAAGGAGGGAGAAGAAGATCTGGGCAATTACCAACCTGTATGATTGACATCAATACCAGGAAATGTTTCAAAGTCTTTCCATTGGCTCCTCAAAAATAAATCTTGGCAAACTCTTCTCCCCTGCCCAGACATTAATAGAATCAGAAGCTTGGTAGATGAGGGGAACGCTTGGATGTCATATATCTTGGTTTCAGCAAAGCTTTCGATGAAGTCTTTCATGATATGGTTGTTGTAAGTTTTTTGGGATGTTTGGCCATGTTCTGGAGGGTTTTCCTTCTAAAGTTTTGCCAGTCTCTGTGGCCAGCATCTTCGGAGGACAGGAGTTGTCCTCTGAAGATGCCGGCTAGAGAGACTGGCGAAACACTAGGAAGAAAAACCTTCAGAACACGGCCAAACAGCACGGAAAATCTACAACAACCACTGAATCCCAGCTATGAAAGCCTTCAACCTACATTGAATGCCTCTACAGGGAGAAAATGAAAAGACACAGACAGAGTTCTAACTCCTGTCCTCTGAAGATGCTGGCCACAGAGTCTAGCGAAACTTTAGGAAGAAAAACCTCCAGAACAGGGCTAAACTGCCAGAAAAACCTACAACAACCATTGGATCCTGGCCATGAAAGCCTTCGGGAATACATCCTTCATGATATTTTTGTGACCAAGATGATGAAATGGGGGCTAAAAATGCTACTGTTGGATACACCATACCTAAGGAGAATTTATAAGTAGTTTCCCACGGTTTTCTCTTTTCTTACTGCTTTTCATTTTTCCAAGCTTTCATGTTTTTCTCCCAATGAGTCTTGTCTTCTCATGGTATGTCCAGAGTCCAACCGCCTGTCTAGTCATTTCAGCTTCAAAAAAGTGTTCAGGCTTGATTGGATCTAAAAAACCTTATTTGTCTTTCTGGTGGTTGTATGGTATCTGTAAAGCACTCATCCGACACCACATTTTAAACAAATCAGTTATTCTCCTGTTAACCTTGTTCACTGCCCAGTTTTCCTATTGGTTGACCATGATCAGGAATGCTATTTTAGTATTCTATTGGCCTTGGTTTTCAATGACGTGTCTGTAACCTTAAGGATCATTTTCTGCAAATCGCCACCTGCCAGGATTGGGGGGGGGGGGAAGAACTATTGGATAGCTCAGTGGTTTAAGTATCTGGCTGTGGAGCCAGAGGTTGGGAGTTTGAGTCACCGCTGCACCTCTTTGACAAGGGCTGGGGCATAAGATCTGTAGGGTCACTTCCAACTGCAGTTCTAAGGTGGTGGTGATGATTTAACTACTGGCAGCAATTTTTGGAAATCAAAGACCTCATCCCAAAGCCCCCAAGAGATTTCCCATGAGAAAAGGTCTCACCACCTTCACAGGTGGGTGGGATGGGGACACAGGAGAGAGCCTTCTCTGTTGCTGCTCCCAGATTTGGAACTTCCTCTCACAGGAGGTCAGACTAGCCCCATCTTCGCTGTCCTTCTGAAAGCAAGCTTTCCCTCAGTGACTGCCTACAGTATGTGTGTGAGTGGCCACATGGGTGACTACATGACTATACTTTAGACGGACTGCTATGCATTACTGCTCTGTCTGGGTCTTTAGTATTACTTGTGTTTACCATCTCTCAGAGTGGTATTTGCTTGTTCCTTTTTGTTTTAGCTTTAAAATTGTCTTTTAATGATGCAAGCTGCCTCTTTATACTCATTGTTCTTAGCTTTAAATATTGTACTTCAGTGTTGTAAACTACTTTTGTATACTCATTGTTTTTCAGCTTTAAATATTGCCTTTCAAGGATGCAAGCCACCTTGGGCCCCTTTTAAGGAGAAAGGTGGGGCAAAATATTTTTAACATGTTAAATAAATTTTTTTTAAAAAGGACCCCAAAGGAGACTTTCATGGGAGTTCAGAGGGGAACTGAGAATTTTTAATTTCTGAAGAACCACCATCATTGGTGACATAATTAGCTTTACACAGTGTAAGATCATTACTGGATTTCAGTCTTAAGATTTTATCCGTTGAACATATGCCACCTTTAAAGTCATTTGTGAAATGCAATCCTGACTGTAGCCATGCCATTAGTATAGAACTCTGGGGCAGAAATCCAGAGCCCTTTTCACAGGAATGAGCAGGACAGTCCCTAAATGAAGCAAGACTGACTTGCCACATTTTGAAGGAAGTGTGTTGGCTACACACAATGTGCCTGAGTTGTACCTTTTTCTCCTGGTTATGCTTTTAAACTCTTTTAAAATTATTTTAATTCACTGAGTATTTTACTCTGATGATCTGTTAACTTGTTTAATATTATAATTCATTGTGCTTATACTGTAGCTTGTGTCTGGGTTTTGTTCCTGTTGTTTTATTCCTTTAGTGAGTTGCTCAGGGTCCCTGTACAGCATATAAATAAAATAAATAAAACTAAAGAAGTAGGCCATTAAACCCAGTTAACAGCACTGACTGAATGGAAGTAAAGGTGAGTGAAATTACACATGATGAGAAATCTGTGATTGTGGGTGAGGTTTGATCTCAGCAACATTCCACAGGAAATGAGGTGTTTAACTCCCCCCCCACCCCCATTGTTGGGATCCTTTGGTAATCAAATCAAATCATCAGCTGCCCCAGAAGCTGCCTTTCCACCCATGGGGGGCAGGTAGGGAAAGAGGGGCATCTGAAATTCTGGTAGGGGTTTTGATCCCCCTTTTCAAAAAAAGATACAATTTCTGAACCAGAGATAATTCAGCCCCAATCTGTGAAATTATGCTAGTTAGGGCTCTGTAGCTACCACGTTATGAGCAAGGATGCACTTTTAAGGTTCTTTCAGCATTGCACAAAAAAACCTCCTCTCAGGGCAGGCTTGCAAGAGTTTCTTCTTTACCAAAGCAAATATTTCTGCCCCCAGGAAGTCTCACTCCAAAGCGCACCCACGAACACGCACACACCAGCTATTGTGAAATCTAGATAGCCTTAACAGGAGAGGAGGTAATAAAACAACCCTTATGTGTGCCGTGAGAGCTGTATAGAGATGGAGATAGAGGTTAACATCCTCTCTCTCTCTCTCTCTCTCCTTAAGGGTGGTCTTCTTTGTTCATGCAAGCTCTAATCAAAGAAAAGAGCTGTTGCTATTTTTAAAATTCAAGCCCATTTCTGGCTCTAAGGAAGCACAACAAAGTTTTCACACCTGACACAATCTTAATGACAACACATGGAGGCCAATGTTCTTTTCAAAGGGATGAGGTTCTAACCCCCAAATTTTAATCTTTGGAATTGCAGAAGAAAGTTTGAATGGAAGGCATTCCTCTCTCTCATCCCCTCCTTCTGATATGCATCCCTCTGTTCATTGGTCGTCTTTTCGCTGCAGCAAAGTATGCTTTCAATTGAATGCAATTGCCAGTTGAATTACCTTGTTAAAACTCAGCCATTTAAACTGTAGGTCAAGTGTTTGCCTTTCTAAATGGTCACTCATGTGGAAGAACACCTGCAATTGGAAGATAGTCACCCACCTTTGTTTGTTTAGGATGCAAGATTCTCAGCGAGATTGAAAGTCCTTGTAATTGCATAGGCTCAGGATGAAACTGGGAGAAACAAGAGCCCCATGGTATATTTTAAGAATGTTTGTTGTGTTCACTTCTTATATCTCATGATAAAATTAAGGACGATTATCCACACAGAATAATAAACTCACCTTTTATACTTCCTTCCTGTGGCTGGAATGGGTGGAAACTCTCCTTCCAGTAAACGTCCTTAGTTCACAGTATCTGTAGAAGCACTGTACTGTACATGTCGTGTAATGTGATTGTTAGAGTGTTGGATTACAGCTCAGGAGACATGGGTTCAAATCCCCACTCAGCCATGGAATTCACTAGGTGACTTTGGGCCAGTCATAGTCGCTCAGTGTGAACTCTCTCAGAGTGTTGTTGTTAGGATAAAGTAGGGAGAGACGAGTCATGTACATTGATTTGAGCTCACTGGACAAAATGTGGGATATGAATCAGTTGCAGTGGACCCTCTACTTACGGAATTAATCCATATTGGAACGGTGGCTGCAGGTTGAAAAGTCTGTAGGTTGAGTCTCCATAGACCTACAATGCATTGTAAACCGATTAATCCCGTAATCGACCATTTTTGTTCCATTTTTGTTCCATTTTGGGTTTTTTCTGGTCTGTAGGTCGATTCTCTGGCTGCAAGTCGAACCTAAATTTTGCAGCCAGAGAAGTCTGTAACTCGAAAAGTCTGTAAGTCGAGCCGTCGGTAAGTCAAGGGTCCACTGTAATAAATATGTTTCCAAGCATTTTATTTAACCTTTCTTCAATTAAGTTCAAGCTGGCAGAGATGGCTCTCCTCATCAAGCTAGGTCAAATGCTCTGAGTGTAATTGGCCCAAGATCATCATTTTCATTTCTTGTGGGGGATATGAACACAGGACTCCCAATCCAGTCCTACACTCTTATCAGTTGGCGGGCAAATGTAGTCCTCTATTTTTTTTTCCAGCCTAGAATGCCTGTCAGCCATAGCCAATTTTGTCAATTACAATATATATATATATGAGTAATAGTCCAAAAACATCTGGAGGGCCACAGTGGCTCACTCCACTGCACCATACTACCATTACATTTTAAGAGAGAAAACACTGAAAACGGGAATGTATGATTCTCACCTAAAGGACCGCAGTGGACGCACCCATGCCCAGGGGTAGGAATATATGCCCCCCTCTGTGGGGCTAGACTGCATCGCTCCCAGCCATCATGGCCCTTGATTTGGGTGGTGAGAGCTGTATCAAAGCTTTTAGAGATTCACAGGTTTCCTATCACCACATTTTAATTTCCCCCTCACAGCTGTTAGCTGGGAAGAAAGGGAGGGAGGAGAAGTAGTACTGGATAGCTCGGTGAAAGAAGAACTGCTGGATAGCTCAGTGGTTTAGGAAGAGGCTGAGAGTTCTTGGCAGGGGCTATACATGATGATCCGTAGGGTCCCTTCCAGCTCTGCAATGCTAAGATGATGATGATGACTATTTTGTTGTTGTTTGCTAAGGCAAATAGCAGCCTTGGTGAGCAGGGAGGATTTATACCATGCTTCTGACCAAGTCCCTCCCTCTTTTTAACACACACACATGCACACACACACGTACTGTTTTTAAGGCAGGAGGGCTCTCCTATATGATGTTATTGTACTACAATTCCCATCTACTCCAACAAGTATTGACTTTTATCAATGGCAAAACACCACCAGCTTAAGCAGAGCGCTTATCTCATGCACAAGGAGAAGGGAAGGACATTGATTGCCCTTCCTTCTTACCCTCTTTGCCTTCACCTGTGCATGCCCAACAAAAGCAAGCCTAGATTCCACCCCCACCTGGTTTCTCACTGCATTGCACCCTGATTTTCTTCTTTCTTTCTTCCCTTCCCCAGATTTGTTTGCAAGTTCTATTCTTTTTTGTTGTTTAATGGGTTCTCAGGCAGGAGGAGGAGGAGGAGGAGAAAAAGAAGAACATGGGAGAGACCGCCTTGTGGAATTTATGGCTCCCCCGAAGCACAGGCCTGATAAGGAGTTTAAAAGCATCTTGGGCCTTTTCAAAGCCAGCTACCCCCAAGGCTTTGATGTAGATTACATTGCAGAATAAGCCAATACATTTATCCTGGGGATGATACTGGGTTTGTTGAAATACCTGCCTCTGGGATCACAGAGCCAGCTTATCCAGGCTGAGAACCATGAGAACTACGTTGGACAGGCAGCTCATGTCATTGCAATAACTGAGCATCAATTAGTGACTTCTAAAAAGTTGTATCTCTCTCTAATGTAGCCATCATCACACATGCATGCACACTTTTGGTACATGTATAAAGCACTCTTAATTTATCTAGTCCAGATCAGAAGGGGGGAGAAGTCACTTTTGGGTCACAAACTCCCAAACCATTATGGCCCTTTTCTTTTAAATGTAATTTTCTGTAACATAACGTTTTTATACACAGTTTTCTTAATATGCATTTTCAGGACAAAACATTCTTTAACGTATGCACAACATTCCTGAATACATGGATTTAAGGATGAACTTTTCCTAACATACAATTTTGTCTACAAAATCATGCGTAAAATCCATGTTTGCACAAACTTTCCTCCAGGCATGCATTTTGTAAACAACAGGTCCTCGTATAGGCATTTTTGTATACAACTTCCTATAATACTGTACATGCATTTTAATGCTGCTTTCCCTAAAACATATATTATACATTTTTGCACTCAGGACATTGTAAACATCATGTGTTCTGAAGCTGCATATTATTTTGGGAGATGTATATTAAGCACGAAACTCCCTTCTACTTTACTGGCCGCCTAGAGTAGTCCATCGTGACTAGATAGGCGGGATATAAATTAAATAAATAAATAAATAAATAAATAAATAAATAAATAAATAAATAAATTTGTATCCTAACCTTCCTCCAAGGTTTTGTCTCTGCAGCCTGAATTTTTATCACCTTCTGCTCAAGCAAGCAAGCAAGCAAGCAAGCAGGCAGGCAAGCAGGCAGGCAGGCAGGCAGGCAGGCAGGCAGGCAGGCAGGCAGGCAGGCAGGCAGGCAGGCAGGCAGGCAAGCAAGCAAGCAAGCAAGCAAGCAAGCCAAATGTTACAATCTACCCTTCATTTCTTGGATGCACACCTTAATTTAGTGAAGTGTTTGAGTGTGTTAGTGAAGCTGAGAACAATCTCACCACTAGGAGGCCAGATTCCATTATAATCCCGGACTCCAAGCAGGGGTAGAATGGTCACAGCTGAGATGCATTCACCTGCTTCAAGGCAGCTACTAGGCAGCAATAGTAGCTGAAGCTGACACTGGCAGAGGAGGCATGGAAGTGACACTCTAACTTTTGTTAGCACACACATGTAAGAAAAGGCAATACCTTTTATTGGGCCACTAAAATGCAAACAAATTGCAAGAATTGTGAAGAAAAATGCCACTTCTTCAGGCTTAGCACAATCCTTGGCAACAGTAAATCCCTGATTAGCTTTCCTTACCATGAAAACGATATGATGAGACTGTCCAAAATGAATCAAGAGGTAATGTTGGAAGATGGCTACAGAAGAACTACACAACTCTAACGTTGGCAAATGAAGAAAATGAAATAGTGAAAGAGCCTCAGTCGAAATGGAGACTGCAGCCAAGAAATCTGAAGGAGACTGAGACTTAGAAGGGCAGAAATAAAAGAATTTGAGATCATCAGGTGTAAGGATGTGCCACTGGAGACCAAGGCCAAGATCATCCACACTATTGTATCTCTGATCACCATGTATTGGTGTGAAAGATAGGCAGTAAAAAATTTGACAGGGGAAAAATGATTTGTCCGAAATATGATGCTGGAGGAGAGCATTGCAGATACCCTGTTGTAGTTTTAGAAGACGGAGTCATATTAGTCTGTGCAAGCATATCAGGCAAAAACAAAAGGGGAAAAATTTAAAAGGACAAAAAGGTGATGGCACCTTAAGGACTGTTATATTTTAACATGAGCTTTTGTGGACAAGTCCACTTCTTCAGACTGTAAGTTAAAACACAGAATTTAAAGCCAGGCATGAATGTTTTATTATGTGAATTCTGTATTTTACCCCATATGTCTAAAGAAGTCAACTTGTCCATGAAAGCTGACGTTAAAATATACACTAACAGTATTTAAGATGCCACAAGCTTTTTGTCTTATTTATTGGGGTTTTTTTTGGGGGGGGGAGGGTGTTGCTTGATATGCCAGAAAGACAAACCAGTGGGCTGTAGATTAAATCAAGCCTGAACTATCTCTGGAGGCAAAAATGTTGAAACTGAGGTTGTTGTAATTTTGGACACATCATGAGAAGTCAGGACTCTCTGGAAAAGACAATAAAACTGGGAAAGGATGAAAGCAGCAGGAAAAGAGGAAGACCAAATATGAGATCAATTGGTTCTCTAAAGGAAGCCAAAGACATGATTTTGGAATTACTGAAGAGGACAGTTGAGGACAGGACTCACTGGAGATTGCTCATTCTTAGGGTCACCATAAGTTGGAGGTGACTTGATGGCATGAAACAACAACAGCTTTTCCACTAGAGTTGGGCTGAACAAATTTGGAGAGTCTGGGAGCCAGTTTTCCATCATCTGGACTCACCATGGATTCACCACTCCCTCCCGGCAAAATCAGAAAGGGCTGGAAACTCAGTTTTGTTTGGTTTGGTTTTCAACATTATACCACATTTTAAAAAAGTCATTACACGTTGCTTGCAGAGGGGGTCACATTGCCTAGACTGCAATTTGATTTCCCACGTTTCTTTCTTTTAAGAAGATTTTGTGATGGAAAGAAATCTAGAGGCCACAAAAGTGAGTGAGGGCATGTATAGTCTGTAGGCAGTGTGTTGTCAACCTTTGCAGTTGATCCCTGCCGGTATAAGCCAATGCAAATACATGGGCCACACTAATGAGTTTGCAGTGACGAAGGAAAGCAGAAACGTCCATCTGGTTTTTTGATTACTGTCACAGCCACAACTAAGAGGGAATAATAGTATAGAATTGTGCCTGATGTGGGGGAGAAATGGAAAAAGAGCCATTGTCCTTTCCTGCTATCCCCCCCCATATGGGATCATGGGATCATCCAAAGGAAATGGTAAGAGATGCTGAACAAATAAAATCAAAAACTCAGAATACAAAACTGTTTTTGGAAGTGGAGGGAGAATGAACTCTTTCAAGTATAACTGGCCATGATACCTTAGGGTTGCAGCCTGCAAAAAGTTGTTTTTCCCAAGCTTTGTCTTCAATGTCCTCCTGTATGGATTTGTTGTAATCATTTTTGGTTCCATTGAAGGGCACTTCTGATGCTGCCTTAGAAGGCCTTTTTTTTTTCTAGAAGGGGCCTCTTCTTTCTTTGCAGAGGAGGTGGAACATTTCTGGGGCCTGCATGGCTGTGATGCTTCCCTGCCTCCAACAAGAGGTGGCACGAAGAGCCCTCACCTGGTGAAAATGAGACAGAAGAGAACTTAGGAAGCCCTGAGATTGACTTGTGACACTCCCACAGGACCTCTCTGTTTCCCTGTGGCCCTTCTACTCAGCTGGAGCTGTGGCTTCTTGTGCTGGCGATCTGCAAAGGAACTTGGGCTATCTTGCTGAATTACATGGGCGAAGCCTCCCTCCCAGAGGCTGCCTATAGTGATGCTTCCTGGAGCTTTTGTCTAGGTGTGACTTCCCTGGCAGCATGCCTAGACAAAAGCTCCAGGAAGCACCTGGCCAGATAGTCTCATGCCAAATATATTTGGAACCAGAACCTGGAAGAGTTCTCCTCGGACCATATCTCCCAGAATCCTTCTGTCAGCAAGATCATTGAAGATTCTGGGACTTGTAGCCCCCCCCCCAAAAGGCGACTTTTCATAATCTCTGGCTTCACTTTGTGGTAGGGTGCAAGGCATCAGTGGTAGATACCCTGCTTAAGGAATTGGCTCCTCTGTCCCACAATGCTTTGTTTTCTACATATGTGGTTTTCTGCATTCAGATGGGTGACCCCCCCCATCCTGCCACTGGTCAGCAATCTGGTTGTGTGGAGTATAAAGGTCAGCAATATGCTGGGTCTCCTGCAGGGTTCAGTACAGGGTTCAGTAAGCCACCCTGAGACCTGTGGGTAGTGTGGGTGGCATATAAGTTTAATTAATTAATTACTTAATTAATTAAAAAACTGATTTAAACCTTCTCTCTTCCTTCCTCTGCATTTTGGGCCTTTTTAAAATCAGTAGTGGAGGGGGGAGGA